>NW_026694362.1:0-44976 GCF_021218885.2 Marmota monax | reverse complement strand
AATCAGAATCTAAGCCTCGTTTAAAAGAGTGAAGTTGTAGGTGGTGAAAAAGTACATTTAAAAGTACAGTATAGATGATAATTAAAAGGCTTTAAAAGGTTAAATTGAAGGTGGTTAAAATGCCTTCATGATGGAGGAAAGAAGCTTAATCTTAAAGGCATTACTTTAAAAAAATGGGAAGATAATAGGATAAAAGATATTTAGATAAAGAAGATTAAAAATTTAAAGTGAAAAACTTTAAAGACAGAAGTATAGAAAGTTAAAAAGAAAAAAGATAAAGAAGATGTAGAAAGATAAAAAAAATGTAGGAAGACAAGAATTTTAAACCCACAAAATAGAAAAAAAAAAAACTAGGAGGAAAATAAGCAACTAAGGGTAAAAATACAAACCTTAGGAAAAAAAAACTAGAAGATAGAAATAAGATAGAAAATGGTTGAAAATGTCAAGTAAGGTATTACACAGATAGAAAATGCAAAAAGCTAAGACAACTATTAGATACAGACATATACTTATTAAAGCAAAAAGAGGGAATTGGAAAGGGGTATATATCCCCCAAAGATAAACTTAAAATAACCCTTTTTACTCTAAACTTTTTAAAATTGAGATTCATCAGGACTTAGTGCTGCGGAAAGACACATGTATCCAAAAAATGTACATAAGCCTAAAGTACTTTGGAAAGATATTCTAACAGGACAATGGAAAGGTCCTGACCCAGTGATTGTCTGGAGTCGGGGGTCTGTTTGTGTTTTTCCACAGGGAGAACAGCAGCCGATTTGGATTCCAGAGAGATTAACTAAAACAATTTCTACAGATCGAAAAGAAGATGATTTGACTCAAATCCATAACAGCTGATATCCAGAACTCCAGCTTGGCCATTCTTACATCTGCGACAGTGATTAACCAGGATGCTTTCTTCAATAGCTATTTTATTATTGCATTTTTCCACATCATAAGGTTCTATTTTTATTTTTTGAGCTTATACAAACCTAGGTTAATGTTTTTCTGATCAGTTTTATTTTTTGACTGTGGAGTTTTTAAACATTGCAATGGAGATTTCACCCAGGATAATGTCTCTTTAGCATCATTGCCAGAATTCCTATCTTCATCCCAGTGCCGGTGAAGACAAAGATACAACCAGACTACAGCTTCTATGATAGCTGTCACAGTAAACTGTATAAACTGATGCATCAATGAATATAACTCAACAAGTAATGTTCAATCAAGGAGTCAACTTACTTTGGGAGGAAACGGATTTTGGGAGGAAATGGACATATTGATAGATTCCTCCGCTTTGAACTGCTTGCAGAACTTGCCTGGACTATGTAACTATCGTTTGGTGCAGCGAATTGTGGTAATGCTGGCATATCTTTGCTGATGGTGTCACCAGTGATGCAATTTTTATTTCCTTGCCAGCGCACCCCATGTTAATTGTGGTAGTGCTGGCATATCTTTGCTGATGGTGTCACCAGTGATGCAATTTTTCCCAAGGAGCCGTCAATTGGCTTGGTGTCGTGGCATTTCTGTATCCTCCTCCCTTCTGCTAGTGATGGTCTAAAATTTGGGGGCCAATGGCTTATGCTGGACCGGTAGTCAGTGATGGGTATGATCCAATTGCAGTGGTATCAACCTAAGACAGGAGGCTGACGCCTAAAAGTCAGTTTTCCGATGACGGGTAAGAACCATATGTTGAATTGGACAACCTACCAGGCACGGTCCTTAAGCCACATTAACCTCACTCCCCCACTGGCACCAAGGCCAAATTTGGGGGCCAACAGAGGTGAGGCAAAGAACCTCACCCCCGCACTGGTGCATAGACCTATCCACAAGTATGGCTGTATGCTGGACCGGTAGTCAGTGACAGGTATGGTTCAATTGCAGTGGTATCAACCTAAGACAGGAGGCTGAAGCCTAAAGGTCAGTTTTCCAATGACGGGTAAGAACCATATGTTGAATTGGACAACCTACTAGGCACGGTCCTTAAGCCACATTGCTTGTTGTTTAATTAATCAGAAGGGGGGAGATGCTGGGAGCCATTAGCCAAGTAGGTATGACAATTTCCTTGCCAGCATACCCCATGTTGCTGACATGTTGCAGTGACATTGAATGTAGGTGACCTTGCTCAAGGACCAAGGCAGATTAGGGTGTTCCCGGTTTTAAGATAATCGTGTTTAGGGCGTTCCCAGTTTAGGTTCCAGGTTTAAGGTTTAAGATTATTCCTGCTGGGAATAGGGCATATCCTGCTGCCTGAGTTCCCCTTGAGTTCTCATGGGATTCAGACAGTATATTTTGGGAGACAGAAGCCCAGTGGAGGTGGATTTGGGCAGAGAACGTGGATTTGGGCAGAGAACGTGGATTTCCCCAGAATAAAGAGTTGCTGTTTGAATCTACAAGCTGTGTGGTGGCTCGTGATTGTGTGCCCAGCCAGACTGTGGCATTTGTGCCCAGCCAGACTGCGGCATCCAACAGAGAACACCTGGAATGTAGCCTTTGAATCACCTCTTTAGAAGTCTCCTGTTCCTGCTGATGGGCAAAATCACAGACTTGTGGAGAGGAGTTCCACTGTGTTTCTCCTTTGCTAGCAAAGCAATAAACTTTCATTTTTCTTTTTCTCAAATAAATAAATAAAGCATATGCCCACTTAATAGAAAACCAAACTAGGACATTTTATGTGGAGTATACACTGTATTCTGATGGTGTCTTTTCTTGAGTGTTATTCCTGACACATTTTCTCCCTACCTACCTAAGTCTGTTAAATAGTATTTTAGGTTATTTACACAAACTAGCAAATATAATATGTATTTAACCTCTTTTATAATCCCTCTCATTGGGTTCCAACTGCCATGTAATGGCAAGGAAACTGAGAGCTAGTTTAACCATAATGAATGCTGAATGTTTATATTCTAGAACTTTTAGAATTTCCAGATTCATGGATACATGGATTTGAGCCTTGCTTAATACATGCTTCTTCCCTGAACAACTTATACTAGTTGGATAAACATGTCCATACAATTACACATTTTATTAAATATATTGACCTAAATTGAATGAAAATAACAATAGACTTGGTTACAACAGAAGTTTGCAAAGTTGCTTGATTTACATTAACACAAAAAAAGTCAAGAAGTCTTCCTTTACTTTTTAACAGGTTTAGCTGCATGCAGGTGGTCTGTTCCTCTTTCTCTATAATTCTTCAGGTTTGGTGCTGTATATATTTGTCAAAGTTCTGTCTCGGCATTCCTCTTTTCTCTGTTATAGACAGCTGATGATGAATTGATGTCCATTATCTCCTATTTTGTAGGAAGAGAATCTTTGGATGTTCAGTAAGGGCATGACCAGCATAATAATGCAAACCTGAGTCCCTAACATATTGATTATTACATGAATATATTTTGCAACAGAAAGAAATATCATGTGTGTTCCTCAAACATCAAGGTGGATGGTAGTAAGTGCAAACACAAATGTAGGACACCAGTGAAATGGCTTAATCTCATATATCTCAGTTTCCTACTAGATAGTGGTGATGGAGCAGTTTTAATTCACATGTTTGTGGTGACTATTACACACCAGTTTGCAAATACAAATCCTGGCACAAGATGTGCACTCAGTAATTCACTTTATTTTCCATTTTCAGAGAATAATTTGCAAATTTTGAATAAATGATTATATCATTGGTGAAGTTGTGAAACTTCAAGCTACAAAGGTTGTGTTCATATGAATTTCAGGTGGGAATAATGTGTAGACAAGATCAGGAATCAGACATATAGGTCATGGAGGAGTAGAAAACAGTGAAACTTTTGTTTGAACCCATGGATTAAACAACTGTCAGAAGTCAAGTTTGGGAAACAGATACAACGTGGTGAAGGATCATTACAAAAAAATAGAAGTGGGAGAAATTTATTTGTAGATAAGGAAACTAATGCAAGAAAGTCTCCGATACCATTTGTTGACACATATCACATGTTGACATATATCACATGAAAAGCACCAACACACAGAGACCAAGGATCTGGGAACTTTTATAATGTTTTATTTAATTCATGCAATTTTATATGTATATGAATGTGTGTGTGTGTGTGTGTGTGTGTGTGTGTGAATGGACCAAAAGGTACAGTGATTTTTCCACATATCTCCTTCCCGACATGTGCATACCCTCCGTCATTACCAATATTCTCTACCACAGTGGGATATTTGCTACAAATGATTAAGTAAAACTGACATATAATTATTACCCAAAGTGCATGGTTTACATTAGAATTGACTCTGGGTGTCATATGGGTCTGAGCAAGAACCTGATGACAGGTACACATCTGTAGTGTTGTACTGGGCTCATCCACCATGGAGATCTCACTGTGCTAGAATCCAGCTACATGTCTCCCATGCGTCCTCCCTCCTATCTCTTGGCAACACTGATCTTTTCCCTGTCCCCATGGTTTGACTTTCCCACAGTCATAGCTGGATTCATATGAGATATTCAATTTTAATTGTGGGTACTTTCATTTTATAGTGTCAACTTAAGTTTCCTCCCATTTTTTCTTGGCTTGAGAGTTCATTCCTTTTGACACTGAATAACATTCCATTATCTTATTTGTGCAATAACTTACTGAATGGTTGTTTCCAATTAGTGACAATTATTAATAAAGGTTCTATAAGCACCTGTGCTGTGATCTGAATGTGCCTCCTAAGATTAATGTGTCTAAAACATCACCCCCAGTGCCACAGTGCTGGGAGGTGGGCCCTGGTGGGAGGTGTTCCTGTTCTGAGGACAGAGCCCTTAGGAAGAGAACAATGCTAACAATGAAACAATGACATGTAGGGTAGTTATTTGGTTCTTCCTATTCTTGTGCCATATAAAGACAAATCGTCCCTTTGTCATGTAGGAGTCTGTGTTCAAGATGCCACGTAGGAAGCAGAGACTGGAACTTCCGGAAACAGCAGAAACCTGACAATTTTACTTTTGACTTCTCAGCCTCTAGGACTGTGAGAAAATATACTGTTCTTTATAAATTATCCAGCTTTCGGTGTTCTATTAGAACACACAAAATGAATTAATACAAGCTGTGTGCCAGTTTTTTAGTGGAATATATTTTCTTATCTCTTTGATAAATACCAGTAAATGCAAATGCTGACTCACATGAGGAGACTGACTGTAGTATTCTAAGAAACTACCCAATTACCTCCCTGAGAGACTGCACCATTTTATATTCCCATCAGCAAGGAATGAGAGTTTCTGTTGCTTCAACTGAATTCAATATTGTCAGAGTCCTGGATTTTAGTCATTCTGATAGGTGTTTAGTGATATCTAATAGTTGTTTTTAATTTGCTTGTTCCTGATGACAAATGGTGTGGAGAATGTTTACATATTACTATTTGCTTTCTCTTTGGTAAGTTGGCTTTTCACATCTTAGGCAAATTGTTTACTTTCTAGTTTGTTTGTTTGTTGGTTTTGTTTTGGGGCGGTGGGTAGGGTTGGCTTGAAAATTTCAGACCCATAAGATCAGTTAAGAATACCAACAAACTTTAACTGTTTTTTTTTTTAATATTCTTCTTTCATTTATGTAAATCTTTCTTTGTGGTCCATATTCTTTTCCTTTTCCCTAATAGATTGTTTTTAATGTTTCCTGCAAGCCACTTCTACTGGCAACTAATTCCCTGAATTTTTTTGTTTGTCTGAGAAAGTATTTCTTTCTTCTTCACTTTTGAAAGAAAATTTTACAAAGTATAGAAATCTAGGTTGGTCTTTTGTTTGTTTTCTCTCAATGCTTTAGTATTTCACTCCACTATCTTGTTTTGCAGGGCTTTCCTTTGTTTCTCTATAGGTGCGGTGGTTTTCTCTTCTGGTTTCTTTGAAGATTTTACCTTTAATTTGCTCTGGTGGAAGTCTGATGTGCTTAGGTGAGATTCCTTGGCACTTGTTGCACTTGATGTTCTCGCATATTCATAGATCTGAAGTTTGGTGTTTAATACTAATTTCAGAGGATCATCAGTTATTATTCTGTAAAATCTCTCTTCTGTTTCTTTTTCCTTCTCCTTCTTTTTATTTGTTGTGGCATTTCATACTTTTTTTTCTTTTAGTCTTTGTTCTTCTCATTTTTCAGTTTTATCAATGTCTATTGAAACACCCTCAATCCCAGAGATTCTTTTCAGGTCCACTCCTGTTCCACTAAGAAGCCCAATAGAGACATTCTTAATTTCTTATGTTGGTTTTGAATGTAAGATATCTTTTGGCATTTTATTGGGATTTCCACCTTTCTGCATTCATTGCCCGTATATTCTTTTTTATATTTTATGTTTTTTTTCATTACAATCCTTATTACACATATGTAGCACAATTTTTCGTATCTCTGTACATATTCTTATACTGTGCTTAGTTTGTCCATTAGATTGTTCCAAATTTCCATTCTGATAATTCTAACATCCCTGCTATGTCTGATTCTCATTCTCCCCCTGCCTCATCAAACTGTGTTTTTAGATCTAGCATATTTTTTTTTCTTAGCTGGACATGGTAGGCCAGGTAAAGTAAGTCCTATATAAAGACCTTTATTAATTTATTGGTACTATATGGAGTGTAGGGGGATAGAAAAAGTGTCCTATGATGCTGGTTGGACCTATGACTCTGGACTGTGCTCTGCATGAGTGTTTCTCCTTCTGTGCCCTCCCTGAGAGTGTCAGGGTGACTAACTGGGCATACCCTTTCTCCCAGGTCAGCAGGGCTCTGATAATACTTCACCAGGTCATGCTCATCTAAGTAGTTTCTTCTGGAGACAGTCTTTGCTCAGAAGGGCAGATGTTCCAGTGCACCTCAAAAGGTACCTTTCTCCTCTCACATGTCAGGCAAAGGGTATTTTTCTCTCCTACTGACTGGGAAACCTGTTTAGCTCCTGTAGGAAGATCTCACAGTAGTATTCTTGATTCTTCCTATGGCTGGTGCTTCTGGGTATTAGAGCTTTCAGACTTATCCAAAGTGAACTCCAGCAACTCTTAAATTGCAATTTAATTTTTCCAACCTTGGCACAGATTCTTGTGTTGTTGTTGTTTCCTCGTGAATCTATGTCTATCTCAGGGAGCTCTTATTCCCTATATTGGCCTTTCTTTCTCCCCCCTCTGAGGAGCAGCACTTTCCCCTTTCTTACTCTTCTTCCACATAACAGAAATGTTGTTGATTTTTAGGATGTTCAGCTACTTATTGGTTGTTATGATTTAGTGATGACTTTCAAGCTCTTTACGTGCAGAACTAGAGATAGAAAGTCCTGGAAGTTCGCAAGTTCCAGTATACAGCAGAGGACTTTGGATATGCCTGATCAAGACATCCCTCTGTTGTCTACAGATATGTCAACCACTTTGACAGATCTCCATACTGAGGGATTATTAGTGGAGCACAAATAAAGAAAGGGACGTTTGAATTGTCAATCAGAAGAGCTAAATTATCCAGCATGAACAGAGTCGTAGGAGAATCACAGCCAACATAAATTCACATCAAAATCAATGAAATGGATCTGAATTACATATCATTTAAAATTTTAAATGCAAATTTTCATGCTGAATACTTTTGGAAATAAATGGTACCAGGCTTAACTTTGCTAAAGCAGTCAAGAAAATTTAAAAAGATGAATTTGACGGATCAAATATAGTGATAGACTCTTTGGCAATTTTTCCCATTGAGAAGTGTGTTTTACTTCCTCTGTCATTGTGATCCTTGAACAAATAAAATAAAAATTAAAAAAAAATTGGCAGCTCTGACTTGGTCTCTTGGACCTAAGCCTCTATTTATAAAACATAACTGCTCTGCTGAAGGGACTGTGTTTAAAAAGTGTGAGCCTTTATACAGAGGGAACATGATCTAGAGGACCCAAGTTTCTAGCTGTCCAGCCAAGAAGGCCGGCCATCATCTAAATACTAGTCGGAGACCCTAGTCAGCACCATACACAGCAGAGTGAGTGAGTGTATGTGTGTGTGTAAAGAATATACTTATAAAAATATAATTAAGGAAAAGGAAAGTAGATTTACAATTTAAGTGTTTCTTCCTTAAGATTCCAGAGTACCCCTAATATGATAAAATATAATACTGTTACTACTAGATCTAATATTATGTTAACAGTGATATAATATTTGTGTAATAGAAATAAGAATGTAACATTCAACTCAACAAATACTTATATGTTTAATACAGAATGCAATAAGAGGGAAAAAAGATTCATACACCATAAATGAGCTCATAATCTTATTATTTTATTTTGGTATTATATTTATTTTTGTTTATGGGATTCGTTTAAATGGAGTTTAGGTGACTGTCATAAGATCACATAATAACTAATGGAGCTAAATTCATCTCAAAGCTTTCCACTAAAATATCACCACTGTGGAAAATCCCATTGTGTTGGTGAAGACAGGCACAGGAGCTGATACCAAGTTGGTGGTGACAGAGGCCCTTGTAGGATAACCTGACATGGACTGGGAGTGTTGAGGAAAGGAGGTTTGGCCATCCACATGCCTGAGGGAGGCTGAGCACAAATGTATTTTTTTTAGGAGTTACCATGCAGTATCTAGCTTCACAGTTTGCCAGTATACATGGGAATTAAGTGGTGTGTCAATTCCCAGAATTACTTGCAATGATGCAATGATGAAGGGTCAATAAAAGCCTGAATCAGTCCATCAGACCATGGCAAAGAGGAATAGAGATGTGACTAAATCAGAAAACATGAAGGGGATGTTTTTTGCATATAGATCTACCAAAGGCAGTTGGAGGTTCCTGTACTAAAATATTCCAACACTGTCCATGACAACTATCTTCTAAGAAAGTTGAAGACTTTTTGTGTAGTTCTCCATATTTAGGAGTAGCTGTTATTAGGCTCATCCATGTTTTCTATAAACACTCAACACAGAATCTGTGATGATCACAAAACATGAGCCTAAGAACAAAAGAGCAAACATTTTGGCATCATTATTTGAAAATCCAAATTATCCTGATAGCCTGTATTACCATGGAAGTCTCCAAATCTACCTTACTACATACTTGTTTTTTGTGATATTTAAAGTAAGAAAATGTTTTTCCATACCAAATATAATAATCAGAGATATTGTTGCACAATTTTGTCCTTGTACACAGTCGTAACAAGTGACAACATAATGTCCACTTTGATGTTTCCTATTTTAAATACTTATAGTTTTATTCATTCAGAAGATTACATTGAATCAAAAAGCACTTTCTTGTTAATGAATTTATTCATATGACATAGTGAATGGAAATATTTACATAAAACATGTGGTTCTTTACTTACTTGAGTAACATATCATCAAGTAATTTTTGTTTGTTTTGCTCTACTTCACTAAATGATATTTACTAAACATAAAAAGTTAAATGTGGCACTTTAAAATTGACTTCCAATATCTTAAGTCATTTATTAATGTTACTTATTGATCTGTTTATTCTCCAGAGGATTAGAAATAATCTTATTTATTACAAATACATCACATATTTCTGGTGTAATGTTGTAGTTTGGGTATTTTAATTTCTCAGTTCTGTGAATGTCAATGATGATTGCGTAACAATTGTTTAAAATTCTTGGATATACACCAAGTCAATAAATAACATTTGTAAAATGGGGAGAAACTTCCTAATTTGATCTTATTATGTTTTGTCATCTTTAATCAAATATTTATTTTTGCACTTTATCTCTGTAAGGAGTACAAAAGTAAATTGTGAGGAGTCCTTACCCTAATTAGCAGATAGTATGTGAGGACAAAACATAATGCAATTTTGAACTTGAGATGATGGATAAATGAAAGTGGTAGTGAAGCCTACAGGACAGAGTGGATAATTCTTGTTGAGCAGTGGATAATTTGTCAAGACTCAGAGAAGGGATGGTCTAAGAAATAAGTTTAAGCAATGAAGAACAGGATGTATTGCTTTAAAAGGGACAGGGTAGTAAGCAGAGGCACAGATGTACTTCCACATGAGATTAGTAGGGTAGGAAAAGATACAAAGATGACAAAGTTCTGATATATTCAGACAATGACAAAGCTTACCATTACAGCAAGCTCAGAGTTCCAGTGTTCAGACTTGCTAGGAAGTGCTAAAGTGACAGATGACACCAGGCACATTTTTACTTTCAACTGAAAATAGTGAGAATTTAAGGAAGAAAATTTCTTCATATTATTTTTATTGTGCAGACCTATGGGGCTTGGTGATAATTTGATACATGCATATAATAGGTAATGATCAGATCAAGGTACTTAGAATTTCCATTTCTTTAAACATCATATAAAGAATTTTTGTCTGGTGGGAGACTGAAACCAAATCTAATCACCTACTAGGCTAGTGCCCTATCACTGAGTTACATCCCCAACCCTGGTCTAAGGGATTTTAATGAAAGAAATCACATGAGGATGCAAATCTTCTAGGAAGATTGGTGGTGGGAACATGAGAATGAAGATTTTTTAAGTTATTTACAGTGTTAAATATTAGAGAAATTTCTTCTTCTTTGAAACTTCCTGTGATCTCCTTGTTTATATTTTCAAAAAATGACATTTCTTGGCACTTTTAACCAAAAGACATCATTTTTTTTAACAAAAAAGAAAGTTTGCAGTGAATTTAACATATTAAGAATAATGCTACATTTTAAACCTTTATTTTATTTATTTATTTATTTTTATGTGGTACTGAGGATCAAACACAATTCCTCACACATGCTAGGCAAACATTCAACCACTCATCCATAACCCAGCCCCAAGAAGAATAATGCTATATTAAAGACATTTTCTGTATTTTTTCTCCATTTTTTTTCCCCAAGACTGAGGACCAAACTCTGAATCTTGCACATGCTAAGCAAGTGCTGTGCCACTGAGCTAAACCAGAATATTTTTCTGCCCCTAACACACCTACTAATAAAAATACACTTGGGTGGAGAAAATTATCTTTTATTTATTCTTCTCTCCATAGTTAGGATTCAACATAATTTATATAATTACTTCTACCAAATTTAATATGATTGTAGGAACAATTGAATTTAATATTATTAGTTTTCCTGTTCCCCATGAAAAATCATAACTACCACCAAAGATTTTTAATTATAGAAGTTTAAATATATAAATTGGAATCATGAAGGAAGATGAGCAGCAGTTATAGTTAATTATTAACTTGTTAAATAACATAATGTTACTTGCACCAATCCTAATAGCTATCAATTCCCATCTTGGTTAATGAATTTCAATATGCAAACATTACTTTGTTTAATATAATGTATATTTATGACTCATGATGCATTATTGAAATTGTTTATATATATATATATATATATATATATATATATATATATATATACACACACACATACATATGTATAAATATAATTATTTTGCACACAAAATATTGGCTCATCTTTGAGAGTAGCAAGCATTATAAAGGAAACAGAGTTTCACCAGGGAAGTTGATATTTTTTTAATTGGAATCTGCTTCATATTTATATTGAAAAATTATATCTTCTTTGACATTAACAATTTTTTCATCACTATGAGATTAAATATATATGTTAATTTGTAAGTATTATTATAATTAGTAATTCTATGGTTTTATGATTTATATGCTTTTAAATTATTTGTAAACTGGAATTTATATTTTTCAAATACATATTGATGAAAATTTATAATTTTCTGAATTAAAAACATTAAAAGCAGTTTATGTTTTTCCTTGTCATTTCTTATTTTTTTAAATGAGGATCAGTATACATACTCACATTTTAACTAATTAGATAATTGTTGGAAATATTGAGCCACAGAATAGGAGACAAACTTAAATAGAAAAAATAAATTATCCAAAAAAACGAAGAAAAAAGAAACCAAAAAGTAATACAACTTATAAGAGCTACAAAAAAATCATAAAATACAAAGGAATAAATTTTTAAAAATGTGAAACATCTTTATAATGGAAATTACAAAACTCAATGATAAAAACTAAAAAGAACACAATCAAATGGAAAGACAATCCATGATCATGAACTGAAGAAATCAGTAGTGATAAAATGTCCGTACTACCCAAAGCAATAACGTGATTCTGTGAAATCCCTATCAAATACTGATTGCTGTCCTCAAGGAACTAGAAAAAAACACCCTAGCCAGGTATGGTGTGGCACACCTGTAATCCCAGAGGCTCACCTCCGAAGGCTGAGGCAGGAGGATTGCAAGTTCAAAGCCAGCTTCAGGAAAGGCGAGGCACTAATCAATAGGTGACACCCTGTCTCTAAATAAAATACAAAATATACAAAATAGGGCAGGGGATGTGGCTCAGTGGTTGAGTGCCCCTGAGTTTAATCCCCAGTACTCGCTTTCCAAAAAAACAAACAAAAAAATACCCAAAATTTTACATGGACCAACAACAAAACCCTCAAATAGCCAAAATGATCTTGAGCAAAAAAGGGAAAAGTGGGAGGCATTACACTATGTGACTCTGCAACACACTGCAGAGCAGTGTTCAGGTAAGCAGCATGACGTTGGCATCAACACACACAGAGGCCAGTGGCACAGTATAGACTCCCATGGCCAAAGCTAGCTGAGTTTTTCATAAAATTGTGAAGAACAGAAATTAGAGACAATGCAGTCTCTGTAATAAATTGTGCTGGGAAAATAGGATATCCTCATGCGAAGAATAAAACCATATCCTTATTTTGTACCAGTTACAAACCAACTCTAAATAGGTTAAAGACTTAAATGTAAAACACTGAAACTATGAAACTACTAGAAGAAAATAGGAAATGCTTCAAGATGTGAAAGTGGACAATGATTTTTTTGTACTTGTCCCCAGAGCACAGGAAACAGAATCAACAGGATTACAAATGAAACAGTAGTGCAGAGGTAACCAGCAAAGACAGAGGAAATCTTCCCAACTACACATCTGATAAGGTTTTGATATACAGAATATATTTGGAACTCTGGAAACTCAACAGGAATAGAAAAAAAACACAGATAATCCAACTGACAAATAGGCATTAGATCTAAATTGGCAAGTCTCAAAAGAGGACTACAAATAGCAAATATGGGGTGTGTGTGTGTGAAAGGCTCAATGTCACTAACACCAGAGAAACACAATTCAACACCACAAGGAGATAGTACCTCACTCTGATAAGAAGGTTAAAAAAAATGATAAGGAATGCTGGTGAGAATGTAGGGTTAAACTCTTGCACACCACTGGGGGTGTGAAGCAAAACAGCTTTTACAGGAAACATTAGAGATTTTCTTCTGAGAATTAAAACAAAACTATTACCATGATCCAGAATTTCTCCTCTCATGTGTATAGCCCAAGGAAATGGGATCTGTGTTGAAGAGACTCCTGCATTGGTGTGTCCATTGTAGTTCTGTTCACAGCAGCTGAGATATAAAAACAAACAAACAACAACAAAAGAAAGCACAAGTATCCATCTGCTGACAAATAGATAAATCCTAGGTGCATATACACACCGAATACTATCGTCCATGAAAATATGAAGTCCTGTCATTTGGGACAACACAGATAAGAACTTAAGTGGAATAAACCAGGCCCAGGAGTTAAGTGCTGCATGATCTCTTTCATGTGAAATCTAACAAAGTTGATTTCATGGGAGTTGAGAATAGAATGGTGGTTACTACAACATCACTTTATCCTTTTAATACACAGAATTTTAATGTTGTTCTATTATCAGTTAAAAATAAATTTAATTTTAAAAAGGAACATCAATCTTTGGTTATGCCTTTTCCTTTCTAATATTCTTCCCTAAAATATAACTGACTTCATCTTTTTAAAGTAATTATAATTTTCCCAGTTTAACATTATTATATTCTTCAATTGACTTTTTTTTTTTCAGATTTAAATGCATTAACATCATGCAGAGGCCAGTTGGTACTTTCTTTCAGTTGTAGGTTTACTGACTTACAATGAGGAAATGTCAACTTTCTGTTCTTCCAAATACACACACACACACACACACACACCAATTAAAATAAGCTACTCTTCCCATGACCCACTCATCCTATATATTTTTACCATACATTTGGTTGGAAAATATTAAGGATACTAGTAAACTTGTTGTAACCCAAATGTTTCCCTTAATATTTTAGAACTACTGATGTTTTCTACTTTAAAATAGTAAAAAATCCAGTGAACAATAAATCATAAATAAACATTGACTTCAGATCTCAGATTGACAAAACAATACTGGATGTGTATAGAAGTAGAAATGTTCATTAAAGAGTGAAGAAATTATACAACCTTGTAATGTACAACAATATCGTTTTAAAACAAAATAAGTGTGATGATACAGCTTTTATTTTCCTAAAGGTCCCTCTCTCACACTGAAAGAAATGATTAGGAATGAGAAAAAGTCTTACTAGTAATATCTACCTTTCCTCAGACATCATTCTTTCTAAGGAAAGAATGAAAAACCAATTCAACTGAAAGCAAGCTTTGACATATTGTGATCCAGTCACTATTGCCCTAAATAGAATCCTGTCATTTATTTAACCTTGGATAAATTATTAAGTGTTTGTAACTTTTTAATGAACACCTGATTTTTAAATTATTTTTTAGTCATAGTTGGACAAAATGTATTTATTTAATTCACTTATTTGTATGTGGTATGGAGGATTGAACCCAGTGCCTTACACCTACTAGTCAAGTGCTCTAGCACTGAGCTACAATCTCAGCCCCCTAATTTTTTATACCATAGCAAAAAGTATGAAAATCATTGAAGAAACAGGTGTATCTGAATTCAATGGTATGCATTTGCAGTTTTTTGTTGTTGTTCTTGTTAGAAGTTCATTAAAGTACAAAGCGTAGAAACAGGGTCAGTAATTGCTAATAATTCTGCTGTTGAAGTTAAAAAGCATACTTTCACTAGAATACTTTCCCCTTATGAATATATGACAACAACCTTGGCTACCTGTGGCCCAGCAAATAATGATATACAAATTGATTGATCCTGCCTCCTCAAACTTCTACTTATCCCCTACTCTGCATTCTTAGTCCTGGACCTATTTACTTTACCATAGAGTAGAAATTGTGGTAAATGAAAGCATATTTGAGTGAAAATCGATTTTAGTAATGGCACCAAAATACACCTTTTTTGATGGCACTATTTTTAGAAAGAGACTTTGTAGTTCAGGAACCTCAGAAAGTCCACTGTGTCCATCAGACAGCACTGACCAGTGCATTCTGCTTAATTTTTCATGCCAGAGCTTTGTCCTGCCAAAGCTGCCAGATCTTTTGCAACAGAAGTTTTAGAATCAGGTAAACATGTGTTTAAAAGTTGGTTATGAATTGTAAAACTTGTAGCAATAAACAAACTGCACAATGTTCTGGTTTTGCAAACCGATAGGGTTTTGTTTTTTGTTGTTGGTTTTTTTTTTTTTTTGACCTCTAATTCATGAGTATATTTGAAAACGCTTCATGATATTTCATGTTTCTCAGCCTTCAGCCTCAGTCTGAAAGGAATTTCAGATAAAAAACTAAAGGCTATCATCATTACATTATTATGCAATGATATTTATTTTAAAAGTATTAAATCAATATAATAGAATCTCCTATTTATTGAAATAAAGAAAATGAATCTCTTTTTTTTCTTTTGAATTTATTAAAGTATTTATAATTCTCTGCTTTGTTCCTGGGCCATTTTATTCATCTGCTAGCACTCTCCTATTCTTCCATCCCTAATAAACCTCTATTGCATATCCCATGTCTACAATAACACTTCAGCCAGAATTTAAAATTAACTTGACTCTCACATTTTTTTATAACAGGGTTCTAAACCAAAAATCTATCTTGGATAAACTTGATGTGTTCTTACATCTTTTATTTGAATAGTCAAACCCAATTAAGACGTGCAAACTGATGAGGGACACCTTTATCTGAAGGAGACACAAGGGTGACAGAAATGGCCAGGCACACTTCTGTGGTCTTATCCCTCAAATCCACTCCTAAGGATTAATGGTGGTGAATGTTGCTAGGATGTAGTCCCTGTGCACATCTCTGGCTTCTTGAGGAGCCCTCTGTCTTATGGTCACTTCTGGAAACTTGTGAAGACTAATGAGAGAAACCGCTGCCCATCTCATTACTTTGCCCATGTCTTTATTTTGGCCAGAGACAGTATTTAAGGATTTTCATTTAGTTTTCATTTAACAACAGGTGGTTTAGATTGCAATTCAAATATGAGGTCCTTAGGAGACCCTTCCCTAAATTTTTAGTTAAGGACTGTCTGTTACAAACTATAATTAAACTTACATTGTTAATTTTAACTTTATGATTTAGAATAATTTTAGATTTGTAAAAAGTTTTGAAGATTTAGCGAAGTTCTCATGTAGCCTGAACATAGTTTCTCCTCTAATGAACATTTCATATTAGCATAATCTTTGTCACAATCAATGAATCAATATTTGTACATTATGCAGATGTCCTTGGAGTTCACCTCCTGCTTCGTTTCTCCTCCAGGGCACCGCACTACATGTAGCTGCCATGTAACTTCAGGTCTGTCCCAGAAGTCGGAGTTGCTCAGGCTTCTTATCTGGGTACCTTGACAGTTTTGAGGAGTGCTGGTTTGATATGTGTGGAGCAAATCTCTGTTTTCATCATGATGAGATGGGGCTTGGGCTCGGGGAAGGAAGCCAGTGGTGCAGTGCCACTCTCAGCAAAGCATGTCAGGCAGACAGCAGGCGTGATATGCCCCTGTTCAAGTGGGCTTCATCAGTGGATGAGGGATGCTGGACAGGTTTTGCACTGTGCACTGTAAAGCCACTTACTCCTGGATGTCTCTCTCTCTCTCTCTCTCTCTCTCTCTCTCTCTCTCTCTTGCACGCACATGCACAAGCACGCATACACACATACACACTTCATTCACTGCACTGTTTGAAAGGAAGGCACTTCGTTGCCCACACACACCTCAGAAGGGAGAGCTGAGTTCCACCTTGGTGAAGGTGCATTATTTACAAACTTTGAAGTTATTCCCTATTTTTTCAATGCATTATTTATCATGGCATGAAATCATAGATATTTATTTTATGCTTTATGTGATAATATTATACTACATTTTTTGTTCCTCAAATTGCTTCAAGTTTGATTATTAGGAATTTTTCTAGTGGCCCTTGTATCACTTTCACATGCTCCCCTCCCCACAAATGTGGAGTTTTGTTTGTCTATCTTTTAATCCTTTTTAATTTTTTACGATATGTATAATCAAAAAAGATTTTATTTGTTTAGAGTAGTTTGGGTTCATGAGAAAGTTGCTTGAAAGTCACAGAGATTTCCCATTACTCCTGCCCCAATGCATGCACAGCCTCCCTTATTACCAACATCACCCTCAGGGTGTACGTTTGCCACAAGTGATGTGCTTAGTTTGACACACACATCATTATCGTCCAGACTCCATAGTTTGCACTGGAGTGCACTCTGGGCTTTGTGCCACCCCTGGGTTTGGACAAATGTATAATAACAAGGATCCATCGTTGTGATATTATACAAAGTAGACTCACTGTCTTAAAATTTGTCTGCACTCAGTGTTTTTATTCTCCCTCTCTCCTAACCACTGGAAAACCATGTTGTTTTAATGTCACCAGAGTTTTTCATTTTTCCAAGACAAATTGTGGAATCAGACATTATCTAGCTTTTTTAGATTGGCTTGTTTCACTCAGTAATGTGCATATAAGTTCTCTCCGAGTCTTTTTCATGGTTCAAGAACTAATTTCTTTCTCAGTGCTGAGTAATATCCCATTGCCTGGATGCACCATGGTCATTCATCCATTCACATCCCGAAGGACATCTTAGTTAACTTTCAAGTTTTGGAAAATTATTAATAAAACTTTCTGGCAGCATGAAATGTTCCAGGCTTATTCTGTGTATTCCCTACACAATTCCTAGAAGCAATCATTTTTCTAAGGATCCCCTTTCCCTTTATTGGAGTGCGGTTTTAGAAACCAAAGAATGGGTGCCAGACATGGTAACAACATCTTGTAATCACAGCTGCTCAGGAAGCTGAGGCAAGAGTGTGGCAAGTCAGAGTCCAGATGGAGCGACTTAGCGAGGCCCTATCTCAAAATACAAAGAAAAGGGGCTGATAATGCACTATGCAGCTCAGTGGTAGAGAACCTCTTGAGTTCAATGCTCAGCCCCCATCCTCCCCCTCAAAAAAATAAATACTAATCTTTATAGATTTAATGTTGTATTCTATTGTTGATATTTAGATATTTAAACATTTAATTATTCAGCTTGATTATTAAATGTCTCTTCATTCCACTAAAGACTAAACTTTGTGTCATTAGGGACCCTCGTGGAGTCCACTGCACAGCATTCATGTGCAATGATTCTTCAAATTAAACATGGTAGTGTTTATAGTGGAATTGTTTATAGAAAAAAGACAATTAATCAACTGTGCATCAATGCTTAGCTGTGTCATTAGTGCAATGCTCTTCATAGCAATGATACGTGTATCTGAGTTAAGGTGAATCACTTATTTTATAATAATGCATTTTTTAGGGAAATCACTGAATGGTAAAACATGCAACATATTTTTCTGTACAGTCTTATTTGTAAATTATGTCTTTATAATATGACTGAAATAAGTTTATGATGTTCTAATGCTTACATATCTAAATATCTTCACCATGAAACCACTAAAAGTCCTTCATGAACACATCAGTGTTTTGATTTCCATGGTTCAGACTTTCTTTGTGCAGTAATTGTATGATTCCAGTTTATTGAAATAATATGTTTCATTCTCAAAAATACAAGTAGAAATAAATATTGGTGAGGATGTTGGGGAAAAGGTACATTCATACATTGCTGGTAAGACTGCAAATTGGTGCAAACATTATGGAAAACAGTATGGAGATTCCTCAAAAATCTAGGAATGGAACAACCATTTGAACCAGTTATCCCACTCCTCAGTATATATCCAAAGGTTTTAAGATCAGCACACTACAGTGACACAGTTACATCAATGTGTATAGAAGCATAATTCATAATAGCTAAGCTATGGAGCCAACCTAGATGCCTTTCAACAAATGATTGGATAAAGAAAATGTAATATATATATATATATATATATATATATATATATATATATATATATATACACACACACACACACACACACAGAGGAGTATTACTCAGACATAAAGAAGAATGACTTTGTGACATTTGCTGGAAAGTGGATGGTACTGGAGAATATTATGCAAAGTGAAACAAGCCAATCCCCAAAGGCCAAAAGTTGAATTTTTTTTTCTCTGATATGTGAAAACTAACCCCCAATAAGGTGGGTTGGGAAGGGAAAAATAGAAATTCACTGGATTAGACAAATGGGAATGAAGGAAAGGGAGGAAGGATAGAAAAAGAAAAGAAGTGGAATGAACTGGATGTAAGTTTCCCATGTACTTATATGAACACATTATGAGGAATTTCTCCATTGTGGACATCCATAAGAAAGTATCATTTTTTAAAAAAATTATGGGTTAATGGCAAAAGATCATTAGAGAGAAGGGATCAGAGGTAGAGAGAGGGAAGAGAAAGGAAAGACTCTGGGGTCTGAGTTAGAAAAAGATACATCCCATGCATTTATGATTATGCTAAGGTGGATCCTAACTGTCCTGTATAGCTAAAAATGAGCCAGAAAAAAAGAAAAAAGAATACACCTCAGGTTTGGCTTCATCCTCATGGCTAGAGAAACAGGCTAAACTCTCTTCGGGGGAAGGCATTTAGAAGACACAGTATCCATGAACAAATAAACAACATAAAATCATCTTAAAGTAATTTTTTTATTTATAACTCCTTTTTTAAATGGAATCATCTTTTAAATATATCTAAGTATTATTTTTTCTGAGTAAAGGCAGGGAAATTTTTCTTCTGGAGAAAATGTACAGCTTGGAAAAACACTTTTAGGTAGCTTTTATTTTAATGTGCTAAAATTATTTTTGGTACCTGTGGCCTACATGTTATTAACTATATAGAGAAGTATCTATGTTAATTATAATATGTAATTTTTATTGTGTGTAAAATAAAGATCTTCCCCAGATATGTCAATTTAATATTTATTTATTTTTCTTTTTGTTATTATTAGTTGTTCAAAACATTACAAAGCTCTTGACATATCATATTTCATACATTTGATTCAAATGGATTATGAACTCCCATTTTTACCCCGTATACAGATTGTAGAATCACATTGGTTACACATCCACTTTTTTACATATTGCCATACTAGTGTCTGTTGTATTTTGCTGCCTTCCCTATCCTCTATTATCCCCCTCTTCCCCTCCCCTCCCATCTTCTCTCTCTACCACATCCACTGTAATTCATTTCTCTCTCTTGTTTTTTCCCCTTTCCCCTCACTTCCTCTTATATGTAATTTTGTATAACAATGAGGGTCCCCTTCCTTTACCATGCAATTTCCCTTCTCTCTCCCTTTCCCTCCCCACTCTCGTGCCTGTTTAATGGTGATCTTCTTCTCATGCTCTTCCTCCCTGCTCTGTTCTTAGTTGCCCTCCTTATATCAAAGAAGACATTTGGCATTTGTTTTTTAGGAATTGGCTAGCTTCACTTAGCATAATCTGCTCTAATGCCATCCATTTCCCTGCAAATGCCATGATTTTGTCATTTTTTATTGCTGAGTAATACTCCATTGTGTATAAAATTTAAAAAAAAGAAAAAAAATACATATCCCCCCAAATGCATATGATTGAGGCTTGAGCCCTTGGAAGCTTATAGTTATAAAGAAGAGAAATGACCAATAAAGCAAGCTGAAGAAGAAGGTCTACGACCAAGACTGAAAACCAGGTCTGTACTAACCTGTCTGCCCATGAGAGAAAGGTGTTTAAAGGGGGAAATCAATTGTTTAAAATACACTGGCAGTTTAATTTTTTAAATATCAATCATGTGCTATTTAAATAAGACTGGAAGATTAAAGACTATTGGCTATTGAACCCAGAGGTCACTAGTGGCCTACACAGAAGAAGTTTTGAAACTTAACTGAAAGGGTTTATGAATAAGTCAGAAATAGAGAATTGGATGTGACAATTATAGACAAATATTATAGGAAGATTTAGTACCAAGGGGAAAAGGAATAGAAAGATCCATAACTGAAAGGGAAATTTAGAGTCAAATGTGCTCCCATATTAAAAAGGACTAATTAATAGAACATCTGCAAGCTTATGTGGAAAATTACGTATGCAAGAGATATAAGAAGAATATAATTCCTGAGAAGAATTAGATTAATGGTCTTGCTTCTGAACCTTTTATCTGCTGCATTTCCAATCTTGCAAAAATGCATCACTGATAAAGTGTTTTCTCCTACCTATTGGTTTTTCATAAAGTTTATTCCTGAACTTTCCTATATATTGAGAAAGACTAACACAGTCCTTAAAACAGGCTTTTCCCAGTACATCAGCCACTGGGATTCTCAATCAGAGGCAATAGTTTATTTAGGTGTGATTTTAATCATCTGTCTACTTTGCTTATGACTGTCCAAACTCAGTTACCTGTTAAACCTCCCCTTGCTTTTTCTGTTTTTGCATAGTTTTAATGGAGCAGCATGCTATTTGAAAATGTCCTATCATCTAGAACTTTAGTCATGTAAGTGAAAAGGGGAGGAGTTGGAAATTAACCATCTTATATAGAACATTAATGCAGCATTTCTTCTGAAAAAAATTTGCTGGCCAAATTAGGGGTTTCAAGTACTATTAATGTAGTACACATATTAATGAGTATCTTGTTGGTCTTAATTCTGTGTGTACACGTGTAAACATTTGTGCATTTATTATAATTGAAGTAATTTTAGGTGTATTCATTAGTGAAAGAGTCTTACCTCTGAGAAAGATTGAATTTGTATATTAAATAATAATGAAAATCAAGATAATTTGCACAGGGTAAATCTATAGATTTTCAAAGACATTCAAGACTAAAGGACTGGAATAGTTATATCACTAAAAGTTTTGTTTTTGTTGTTTGTTTTTGTTCTTAGATCTATAGCAGCTGACTGGATACTTTCATTTACATGATAACCAGTACATGAAATGATTTTATTTGCATACAAGTGGCAGGCTTGTTCTATGCATGTTATAAAATCTAAATTATTTAATGCTTATAACCAATTTAATATTTGGTGCCACTTATATCTCTATTCACCTATGAGGAAATTGAAAAAAAGTGCTAAGTATTAGCTCCTTGATTGTAATCTAGGGAGCCTGTATCCACATCAAAAATAATTGCTGTCATCAAGGGCTCTCTGTTCCCATTCTATAGGGCCTCCTCTCCACGGTGAAGGTTGGAAGTTAGGGAACTTTGATCAGCTTTGCACCATTGACACATGTGGGTGGGAGACTAGGAGTTCCATCAACAATTGGAAGCACAGACATGAACAGGGAAAAATAAAACCTGTGGTACCCAGTACATAAAAAGGTCCACGCTAATACTCCATTAATGGGTAACATTTATACAAACTAGGATTCCAACACCAATTCCTTGATTCTTACCTTTTTGAAACTTATTAAAGGTACATATTGAAACCCACTACATTGTATCAAAGATTTATACCCTCAGAGATTTCCTGATTTATTTTCTTTCTTTCTCAGGGTGGGGATCTCTTTTCCTATTGTAATATTTTAGTGCTAGTAAAAGTAGAAAGGATGGTTACTGTGTAATTTCAGGTTACAGTTCAATCTCAAGGACTTCATAGAGAAACTGCTGGAAGATACATTGCCTGCAATTCCTCACTTGCATGGTGTGGACCTTTGTCTCCAGTGTAAACCTAATATCATTACTCACTTGAGTGGGACATGTGAAGCCAGAGGAACATGCAGAAATGGTCACACCTGACTGCTCCTGTTATTTCTATGGTATGTAATTTTGCAAAATCCAGATAAGTCACTATATTCCTCATGGTGTGGAAATTAAAATTCCAAATAAGAGTAATTTCCATTCATATTTTCCATTTTTTCTTTCTCCTTATTCTTATATTTTTAAGCTTCTCCTTTATTCATCATTTTGCTGAACAATTACTCAGCATTATTTCTTAAATAATTTATAATAAGTAGTCTTAGCATAAATCACTGTCTCCACCATTACACACTGAGGGTGACTAACACAGTATTTAAGAACAGGCTTTTACCAGTACTAAAGCATATCCTCTCCTGCGATCCAGCAAACCCTCTCCTCTGATACTTAATCTCTTTAAGTCCTTTTCCCTGCCCTCCTTGTAATCACTTAACCACGTGCTGAACATTTTGCCTTGTTTCTCAAAAGCAGTAATCCCCAAAGCTCACTATTTGTTTTTCAACCCATATCTGTGTGTGTGTGTGTGTGTGTAAGAGAGAGAGAGAGAGAGAGAGAGAGAGAGAGAGAGAGAGATATTAGGGATTGAACACAGTGGCTCATACATGCTAGGCAAACACTCCACCGCTGAGCCACATATCCAGCTGTTTTTATCTTCATTTTGAGATAATGTTTCACTAATTTCCCCAGAATGTCTTCACACATGTGAAACCCCTTCCTCAGCCTCCTGAATAGCTGGATCCAAGCATATCTTAAAAACTGGATGATAAGTAAAATAAGCCAGACTCAGAAATGAAGGGTTTAATGTTTTCTCTTTTATGTGAAAAACAGAACAAAATAAGAGAAAAAAAAATGGGAGGAAATCCTATGAAATTAAATGAGAGAAAAGTGGAGTAGAGGAAGTAGATTAATGGAATGGGGCGGGGCCAGTAAAGGAAAGAATGGCAAAATAAAACTGACCAAATTATGACATCTACATATATGAATATGCCACTCTGAATTCCACTTTTTAACTTAAAAAGACAATAAATTAATAAATGAAAGGAAGATCACTAGAGTCGAGGAAGGGAAACGGGGAGGGAAAAGGAAGTATTGGGAACTGAAATGAAGCAAATTATATTCATGCATGTATGATTATGTCAAAATGAATTTCACTACTATGCATAACTATAAGACACTAATAAAAAAGTATTATTATGGATTTCAAATGGCTCTCATGCAGATGGGATGATACACCAACGAATAATCTCATTTCCTTAAAATATTGAACACTACATAAAATTTTCTGGACTTTAGTCACAAAGTTTTTATGATTATCCCTGGGAAATTTAATTCCCATAAAATGTGGTACTCTAAAAACCATTAATGAAATGCCTTAATATAATCTACCAATCTCCTATATCACTTCATTAAGTATTTTCATTGCAATTGTTCTTTAAATCTACTCCACATGTTTGTTTTAATTTCACTAAAAATTTAGCTTCAGAAAAAATCAAAACCACTTACTTAGCTAAAAATGTTAGTTTGAATTCTGTAAAGTTACAGAATACAAATCAACATGCAAAACTGAGTACTGTTGCTAGACAATAGTGAATTATCTGAAATATAAATCAATAAAAGAATCCATTTAGAATAGGCTACAACAATAAAATACAATACCTAGGATTAAATACAAGAAAAGAGGTGAAACATCTCCACAACAGGAAAACTACAAATTGTTCATATAAAAAATTTTAAGAAGACACATGCTCACACATAGATGCAAACATGAGTGGAACTACATTCTGTGTTCATGTATAGGAAGAATCAATATTGTTCAAATGACCATACTGCCCAAAATGATCTCTAGACTCAATGCCATCTCTATCAAAATATCAATTATATTCTTCACAATTATAAAATGCAACAAAATTGGCTTGTAACCATGTGCTGAACAACAACAACAAAAAAAGGAGAGAAAGTCTTTTCAATAGTTGGTACCAGCAAAATTGGGATAGTCATGCCAAAGAATGAGTCTAGACCCTCCCCAGTTACAAAAATGAACTCAAAATGTATATGACTTAAATATAGAAACAGAAACTATGAAACTTCTAGAAGGAAACACTGGGAAATGCTTGAGGGTATTGAATGGGCAAGATATTTTTTGGACAAGATTCCAAAAGCACAGGTAAGAAAAACAAACCTAGAAACATTGTATATATAAAACTGCAATGGTTTAGATAATAGATGTTCCTCCAAAGCTCACATGTGAAAGAATGCAAAAAAATGATGGGACTATAAAATATTTGATCTAATAACGGCTTTAAACCCCTAATAGGGATAATAGTAGGCAAGTGGGGTGTGACTGGAGGAGGTGGCTCCTGGGGGCCTGTCTTTGGGGTACATAATTTGTCCTAATTGAACCGAGTTCTCTCTTTGCTTCCTAGCCATGTCCTGAACTACTTTCTTCTACCACACTCTTTCGCCGTCATGGTCTGCATCACCTCTATCCCTGAGGAATAGAACTGGCCATCTATGAATTGAGACCACTGAAACTGTGAGCCCCCAAATAAACTTTATTTTCAGGTGTTATCATCACAGCAGTGAAAAAACTGATTAAAACACAAACCCAAAAGCTTTTCCACAGTAAAGAAAACAATCAACAGAGAAAAGAGGTAACCTACATAATGAAAGAAGATATTGCCAAATGGTACATCCGTAAAAGGTCTTGAGATTCAGAATATATTCATAGCTCCAAAATATCAATAGAAGAAATACTAAATAAACCAATTAAAAATGGGAAACCACCTAAATAGACCATTTTCAAAAGAATAACTAGAAATGACCATACAATAGGTGAAAAAAATGTCCAATAATATTAATTATCAAGGATATACAAATCAAAACCACAATGAAAACCACCTCACTCCCTTGAAAATGGCATTATAAATAATAAGGATATAAAGTGTTACGTGGATATGAAAAGTGTCACATGCCCATGGTGTTGGAAACGTAAATAAGTACTCCCATTATGAAAAATATTATAGCACTCCTCAAAAAAAATAAAAAAAAATAGAACTACTATATGATCCAGAAATTCTATTGTTAGGGGGATATCTGAAAATAATGAGGTTGGAATATAGCCAAAACATCTTTACTCCTGTGGAATTGCAGCACTATTTAATAAAGCCAAAATGGGAAAGCTACCCAAGCTCTCCATCAGTGGATAAAAAGATAAATTGTGGCATATACAAACAATGGATTACTATTCAGCCTTAGGAATGAAGGAAAATTCCCTCATCGGAGCAGTGGGGATGGAGTTGGATATTAAGAGACATAATCTAGGAATGGAAAGACAAATGACAGATGATCTCACCTGTGAAGTAATGAAAACAAAAAGTACTTGGACTAGTAGTTCTTTATCAAATTACTCCTTACATTAAGTGTCTAAATTGATATAAGATCTCAGGAAATAATTTTCTCCTTTTACATCTGTTCTACAGCTTTACTTCTGGATACTTACAAGCTACAAGACTCTAGTTATATCATCATTTACTTCAATCAGAAATATGCCTGATGCACACATATCAGAAAGCAAATTTTCCATTTAGCAAGGATTACAAAGCTTTCTCAATGTGAGAAGGGAAGATGGTTGAATAATTTCTCAAAAAATGTATTATTTGTGTAGGTCTTTGTCTACATAATAACATATATAGATTTATGCATAAGATATATGACTTTGAATGCCATTTATGATGTTTTAATACATCAACATAAAAGGACATCTGAAACCACAAAACAAAGTTCAAGTGAGAAGCAACTCTTTATAAACACCTGACTGATTTCTAAACTGTTTCTGAATGTTCATATAACCCTTAAAAGCAACTGTGAATACCTTAAACAGACTGTTTAGCTAAAAATCATGTGTATTTACATGAGATTTACAGTATATGCTGCTGCAATTTTGAAAGAACATTTTAATAATGCATTTGGTTTCAAAAAATCAGGTAATAAATGTTCAAAGTTGCCAGGCTTTATTTATCATGTAAAAGTATTGAATAGGAAAACCAGCGGAAAATCTAGTTTTAAGATTCTCATGTGATGGCTATCAAGTAGGCAAGCTAGAGAACACTGTGCAATTTTGATTTGCAAGGAAAACTTCTGATGTCATGTAACTAATCACAAAAGGTGGGATTTTTTACTTTAAATATTGTCCACTTATTATTTTTCCAGTTGAACATTGATGTTCTAAGCTAAGATATAACACTATACTTGCCTTTAATTAATAATGATAAATATATTGATAAGATATTTAGTAATGAAATACATGTGAAATTGTGTATAGCATTTCTTGACTCATAATTTCTGCTTTTGTATTTTTATAGTACAAAATAAATATAATTTGAACATAAACTTTCTTCTATTTATTAGCTTTACATAACTATAATAAAATATTGAGGTAACTGACTTATAAAGAACCTAGTCCATGATTGATGGGCCTTGTTGCTCTCAGCCTGTGACAAAGCAGAACATCATGACAATCATACATGGTGGAAAGAAACGCAATACACCGCGAGGCAGGGAGCAAAGAGAGCAGGGAGGGGTTGGGGGCCCACAGCATTATTCAACAGAACATTTCCAAAGATACAGTGACCTCCACTAGTCTCTACTACATCTTGGTTTCTACCACCTCTCAGCAGTGCCACAGTGGGGACAAAGACTTTAACTCATGGGCCTTTGTGAGATACTAATATCTAAACCATAGCATATCACTTAATAGAATTCAGATAAAATTCATCAATTCAGAGGATGTTTACAAACAAAAGAAAATTCAAAGACTAATGTGAGAGATACCCACAAACTATTTTGTATTTACCTTTAAAGGTTTTGAAGTTGACTTTAAAGAATATATAAAAATGCATGTAAGTTTTCCTCAATCTCTGCAACCAAGTTTCCTTTTACTTTTCTTATAAAAAAAAGTTGTATGAGTATTGGATAGCTTTCCTTTTTTTCTGTTTCTTTGTTTTGTTGTTGTTAAATCTATCATGTATGTATCCATAAATAATTTTGAGTGCTAGTTTGTTTTAAAATATATGAAAAAGATACTATGGTTTATTTGCAATTTTGATCAACTTGTTCTTAGAGATGAAAACTGTTTTCAAAACTATTCATGCTTTTCATTTGCTTGATATTATCTTTCAATGCACAGAATTTAATTTTCATGAAGTCTAAATTAGGTATGGTTTATTTTATTACTTGTGCTTAAGGTGTCATAGTTAAGTAATTATTTCCAACTCCAAGGCCATAAAATTTATCTCTACATTCTGTTCTAAGAATGAAATGGTTAAGTATCATATATTTAAGATTTTTTTGTATTTAGGGCTTATGCTGATATATGGTCTGAGGTATGGATCCAACTTTATACTTTCACATGTGAATATTCAACCATCTTTGCCTTATTTGCCCAAAGCTCATTCTTTTCCATTAAATTTTCTTGGCACAATCATACAAAATCAGCTGACAATAGAAATGTAGGTTTCTTTTTGGAACATACTTTTATTCCATTGAATACATCTCTATCTTTATGCCAATCCCAGTATTTGGACACCTGCAGATTTGCAGTGTGTTTAGAAGTTGAGAAGTGTTAGTACTCCAACTTTGTTCCTTAACAAGAGAGTTCTAGCTGTTCAGGGTAACTTGCAATCTCATATGAAGTTTAAGATTGATGTGATTATTTCTGTAAAGAAAAAAAAAAGCTTCTTGAGATTTTGATAGGGTTTTCACTAAACATGTTGATCACATTGAGAAATGTTACCATATTCATATTAATTCTTCAATTACTCTAGGTTCTTAATTTCAGCAGTGTTTTTTTAGTTGTCAGTATATATATCTTTCATATTCTTCGTTAAATTTAGTCATTTTTGGAGCTATTGTAAATGAAAATTTTATTGTTATTCCTTTTTAAAGATTTTTTTTGTTACAAGTTGATACAAATACAACTTTTTTTTAATTTTAGTAGTTCATTAGGGTTATAGTAAGTATTGGGGTTCATGCTGACACAATCATATAAGTGTGGAATATATTTTTCTTTATTTAGTACCTAGTGATTCCCCTTTACCTCTCCTCAAATGATTTTAAATGATTTTTGTGTGTTACTTTGATATTCAGTATTTAGGCAAATACTGAATTTGCTTATTAACCATTGGATTTTTGGAGTGTGTTTTCAGTATTTGCTGTATTTGATGCTAGGTCAGTTATGAATAGAAGTAGTTACACTACTTTTTTCCCAACTAGAGAGCTCTTACTTCTATTTTTTCTGTTTTTATTTTATTTTGTGTGTGTTTGTGTGTGGCTTGAATATTTATCAAAATTTTGAAAAAAAAAAAACCTGGGGAAAGTGGATATTCTTGTTCTACTCCAGATCTTAGTGGGGAGGCTTTCAGTGTTTTCTCATTGAGTACTCTGTTGTGTTTTTATAAAATACTCTGATATGTTAAAGAAACTGCTTTCTATTTCTAGTTTGTTAAATGTTTTTTTTTTAATCACGAGAGGTGGATGGATTTGTATCAAATGATTTTACTGCATCAATTGAGATGAGCACACTTTTAAAATTTGTATTCTATTATGGTACTGCCTTACACGAAATGGCTTTTGTACATGGTTGAATGAACCATGTATTCCTGGGATGAATCCCAGTTGGTCATAATATACTTTCCTTCCAATACACCACTAAAGTATTCTGCTAATGCTTTATGGAATGTTTTTTGTATTCATAGTGTGTTAGTCAGCTTCATCCCTATGGCAAAATATCTGAGAATATCAACCAAAGGGTGTCTCCCAAAGCTTATGTGTCAGACAATGCAAGGTAGAGGTGACATGATTGGGTTATGAAAGGCTGAATCAGTGCATTAATCCCTAGGTGAAGATTAACTGGATGCTAACTGTAGGGAGGTAGGGTGAGGACATGGGTCATAGGGTGGGGTGTGACTCTGGGGTAAATATATGAGGAGCTGAGCTTAGTCTCTCTCACACTTCCCAGTGTGATGTCCTAAACTGCTTTCTGTTCTGCCATGATGTTCTCCTTTACCTTGAGTCCCCCTCCCCCTGTGGTCTCTTGGTCCTGTGGCTTTGGAGCTGAGTCAGCACAGGACCTCACTGCAGGAGTGCACAGCAAAAGAGGCCCACACACCTCATGGATGCTGGGCAGCCAAGAGAGAAACAGGAGGACACCAGCCTCCCAGGACCCCTTCAAACACATGCCCTGAAGACCAGTCTCTTAAAGGTTCCTCCACCTCCCAATAGGGCCAGGCTGAGGACCTAGCCTTTCAAACATACACCTCTGGGGAAATTCCAGACCTAAATGACAGCATATTGTGATTAAGAATACTGACTTTCTTTCCATTTCTTGTGATATCTTCTGTCTTTGGTATTAGCATAGTATTAGTCTTATAGAATGAATTAGGAAGCATTTCACACTTCTGTGTGTATGTGTGTGTGTGTGTGTGTGTTTGAGAGAATTAAATACCATGAGTTTCTAAGATTATAATTCTTCTGTAAATATTTGGAAGAACTCACAACAAAAGCATTTACAATGGGATTTTCTGTTTTGGAGGTTTGGATTATAGATTAAGTCTCTTTATTTGTTATGTGTCCATTCAGATTGTTTATTTCTTCTTGACTAAGTTTTATAATTTTTGTATTTTTAGGAATTTCCTATCGATATCCAAGTAAAAGGGATATATAAGTATAAATTTGATAACTAAGTATAAAGCACACTTTACTTTTTGTAGCTTGTGAATTCCTTTGCTATTACAATTTTGAATGTACAATTTTCAAAATTTTAAGCTACAGTGCATTCTACTTTTATGTAAATTTGACTATAGACTGTCACTTTCATTTATTAGTTTAATAATTGATCCTTCCTCTATAGAACACTTATGCATTTGTCAATTTTGTTGCTCTTTTCAAAAACCTATTTTTTTCTGTTAACTCTATTTTTCCATTTATATTTTCAAATCACTACTGCAATACTCAGTGAACTAAATTAGATTCAATAATTGTAACAAATTTATCATAGTAATATAACATAATAAAAATAGGGAATGTGATGAGGGACGTCAAGGGAATTCTAGATATAACAATTGCAATTTTTTTATAAATTTAAAACTGTTTTAAAACATAAAAAAATCTACTTTTTAAAAAGCTACTTTATAATTTGCAGATACCATAAAATATTATTACTAACACTTTTATTATTTTTATCTCATAGTACCAAATACTGACAATAACTTAGTCTTAAATGTGTACAAAATATTGAACAAGAATTGGTCTGTTTTTGTTTGCTTTGATTGATTGATTGATTGATTTTTATACTAGGGAGTGAGCCTAGGACCTTGTACATGCCTAAGCATAGCTTTAAAATGTTTCTATAGATATATTTGATGTGAAGAAGGAATCTTTCGCCTTTATATTACACTGATCACAGCAATACAAAATAGTTCGGAAAACCATATTTTCTTTATAACAAAGTTGTTTGAGTATAATTTTGTGCTAAACAAAAAATTATCTATGAAATCATTCAATAGTAAAGCACACTTTACTTTTCCTAGCTTGTGAATTTCTTTGCTATTACAATTGACTCATGATAGTCATAAATGCTAACAATTTGCTCATCATTACAATAATGATTAGATGTCATTGCCAAATGCTAAGGACAATAGGCTTAAAATCAGTGCTAATTTCAAGATTTTCCATATGAAACTCTTACATATACACATACTTAGAGATAAAACGATTTGAAACTGCATAGACTTTATAGGAAAACACAGAAAACCTTTTTGATAAATACCTAAGACCAGGCAGTTGTGTCTATAAATTTCTATTATATTTATTTCTGTGTCCATTTTCCACAATGCATTTTTCCCTGTGATGAATTTTAAATATGCAAATATTTAAAATTTTTAATATGCAAATATTATTTCCCCACAGCCCCTCTTCAACACATCTTCTATGTCCATATTACTTCATTAATATGGCCCAGAACTGTGATTGCTGCAAAACTTTATCTGTTGCACTTTTTATGATTTTTCACAGTGCCAATAACTGCACGTGTGTTGCTTTTTATTTTCTCTAGGAATTCTGAGTTCACATCAACAGAAGCATAGTTTCATGGAAAATACACACTTTCAAGTTAAATAGAGCTGAGTTCAAATCCCGAATTTGCTATGAACAGATTTGTGTTTGGGGGAAAAATGCAACCTTTCTGAATGGCAACTTTATTTTTTAAGTGAGAGCAAAGCCTCTGTGATAATCTTCAATTTAAATACCCTCTGTGTTGCATTTAACAAATGGCAGTTCCTTCTCACTTTTCAGAGATGTGTTTTCAGTCCTCCATCTATGTTTTCAATTCCCAGTTCTGGGTGGATCTCACATTCTTTCACAGTTGTTTTAGTTCTTTCTGTGATTACATATGTCCCAAGGGAAGCACCAGGAAGGATGAAGTCCAAGACAGATGCCTCCCTCTGACCTTCAAAAACCCTGTTTCTTTTTTAAATATTTGTTTGTGCACTAGAATATTTGAAGAATTTTCCACTATCTACAATTTTACAGTACTATCATTACCTTTTCTCCTTAGAAATGAGCCTATATGGTACTTCCTGGGAATTTTGAGGTCACTTGATAGGAACTCAGCTTTTTGCTCTGTATCTAAAAATGTATGACCATTCATATGAAGCTACATAAATATGGTTATTTCTCTCTGCCATCTGAGCTTAAACAGTGAGAACATGTCTGTGTAATAAATATGTCTGGGTGTGGGGAAGGCAGTGTGTGTGTGTCTTTGATCTCTATCACTTCTAAAATGGCTTTAACCTCTTATTTGAAGCCAATTTCATTAACTGCCCCTTAAAATGTAATCTCTTAAGAATATTAAGAAGTTTGGTTTTATAAATGTAGAGTCACCATTGTTCGAGGCATAAGTATGTACTATCATTATATCTTGTTGTTGAATGATTCTCTTCACCAGTATGAAGTGACCTTCTTTGTCCCTTCTGATTAATTTTCTTTATCAGATGTTAGAGCAGTTATTCCTACTTGCTTTCAGTCTCCATTTGCATGGTATATCTTTTTCAGTTCTTTCACATTCAGCCAATGAATTTTTTGCCTCTAAGTTGAGCTCTTCAAAACAACATGTGGTTGGGCTTATTTTTAATTCAGTTTAACAGTCTAATTTTTTTTATTGGAGTATTGAGGCCATTTATATTCAGTGTTATAATGGATGGATGGTTTTTATATCCTGCTATTTTAATTTATTTTTAATGCTTAATTCAGACTAGATTCTTGTTTAATAGAGTAATATTTTGTGATATTCATCTATTAACTAGTTCTGATGTTTATTTTTTCTTTTATTTTGTATGTGACTTTTCATTAAGCATATTTTTTTTAGGTGGACATGATGGTGCATGTCTGTAATCCCAGAGACTCAAGGGGCTGAGGCAGGAGAATTGCACATTTGAGACAAACCTCAGGAACTTAGCAGGTCCTAGGCAACTTGGTAAGAACATGTCTCAAAAAAAATTTAAAAGGACTTGGAATGTAGCTTGGTGGTAAAGCACCCCTGCATTCAATCCCCAATACCAAAAAGAAAAAGAAAAAAAGAGTATGTTTGTAGCACTGGCTTAGTATTTATGAATTCCTTTTAAAAATATTTTTTTAGTTGTAGATGGACTAAATACTTTTATTTTATTTATTTATTTTATGTGGTTCTGAGAATTGAACCCAGGGCCTCATATGTGCTAGGCAAGAACTCTACCACTGAGCTACAACCTCACTCCTTATGAATTCTTTTAATTTGGGTTATCAAGGAAGACTTTTATTTCATCTTCACTTCCAAAGGATAGTTTTGCTGGATACAGCCATCTTGGCTGACACCTGTTAAATTTCAGGGCTTGGTATGTATAGTTTTCTAGATCTGCCTGGCTTTTAGATTCTCTGTTGATAAGTGAACAGAAAATTGAATTAGCTTATGCCTAAATGTCACTTGCTGCCAGAGCTGGGGGTGACGAGCAACTTGTGTAGATTGATACAGCAGGAGTGGAAGCCATTTATTGTAGGACAACAGAGGTATTTATACATTCCACACAGCTTATCTTAATTCACATAAACTAGATACAGCAGTCAACCAATAAGGAATCTCCACACTTAATGGCTCACTGGCGTTACTTCACAAACCACTCCCTCTGGCATTTTGCCAGGCGCCATCCAGACTTGTTTACAGACTCTAACAACTTGCCATTTTTCTCTTGAGGTATTTAAAATTCTATCCTTTTTCTGTATATTAGAAATTTTAATTAAAATGTGTCATGAGAATCTTTTTTCTCTATTTTGGGTTCTAAATAGCTCTTGTATTTGAATTTCTCATTCCTGTGTTTTGGAAAATTTTCTGATATAATTTCACTAAAAAGGTTATGCATTCCTTTAGCTTCTATCTTGATGCATTCTTATATATGCCAATAATGTCTCTTAATGTTATCCCACATTTCTTTTATATTGTGGTTATTGTCTCATCATCATTTATTTTATTTTTGGTTTGCTGTCAAGATTATATACTTCATCTTTGAGTCCTGAAATTCTCTCTTTTATGTGGTATAATCTGTTGGTGATATTTTCAACTAATTTTTTGGAATAATCTAATGATGCTTTCTCTTAATACTAAATTGAAAGGAGATACCAACCCCTTGTAATTACATCTACTTTAGAAAAATCTACTTTAGAAAAATCTTGTTAAAAATTAAGACTGATGAAAATATTCTCCATAAGTCCACTAATTTGAGTTGTAAGTGGCAGTGGTTTTCTTGAATTATTATCTAATTTCTTGATTGAGAAATTAGATAATAAGGAAAGCAAACTTGCTTGTAAATCATATCTAGCTCTCTGTTTAGCTATTTCCTAACTGTAGTCATAACCACTTAAATCTGTCTGTGGGTCATTACTAGTAAAAAATAACATCTCAGCCTCAGATTTTATATAATGATGATAGAAGGTGGTTAACACTAACATGACATTACCAGGATATCAGGTACAATTAGATCCACTGGAACATAATCCCGCATAACAATTTAATGAATCACTTTCTCTAAGCTTCCTAACATCCATGAACATGCTTTAGTAATATCCGAAAAGACTGTAGGTAAAAATTAATGCATTAGGAAATGGGTAGGGTCAAATAGTGAGCCTATTCATCTTATAAATAAGAGAATATAATTAAATGAAAATTATAATTTATAGCAATTATCTTCCTTTGGGAAGGAACTTTGCCTTCTTTGAATATTATAATATACCTAATACATTTTAGGAATTAATGCACCTTGTTTAGTCTCATTTCTTCCTATTTACTGAATAATAATAATAATAATAATAATAAGTAGCAATAGTGGTGGTTGTAAGTGTATTAATATTTTTTGTTATTATTTTGTGGTCTGGGGTATCAAACCCAGTGCCTAATTCATGCTATGTAAGTGGTCTACCACTGAGCTATAACCCTAGCCCTTTTTAATTTTTATTTTGAGACTGGGTATCAGTAGTTGCCCAGTCTGACTTCAAACTTGTGAACCTTCTACCTCAGCTGCCTGAATAGCTTGGATTAGGTGTAAGCCACCCACAGGAGACTTGAATTATTAACTTAAGCAAAATCATCATGGTCATTGTGAGCTATATATCACCACAGAGTTGATCCCCTAATCCAGTGTCTTTATGACAAACTCTAATTTTCCATCTTCCTCGGATAATTTTAACAAAAACTGTACATTGGATACACATAGAAACATGTGGCTATTAAGGAATTTAACATTGTTTTTGGACCCTGTGTATGCTTTTTCTTCTCCTAATTCCCTGGTATTTCTTTATTTCACCAAATAGATCATAGTTCCACTTTTTTTTAGTGTGCTAGATGCCATTATAATTGAAGAAATGAGAGTGATCCAAAGCAGAATAATGTTCATCCTTTATATACATGTTCATAACAGAGCACACTAACTTGGTTCGAGTTCAACTCAAGTAATATTACAATAATCTCAGAGCAAAATGTTGTCTCCTACAAAAGCCAAATAAATTATATGCATCCAATTGTCTTTTATTCAAAATAACGTCTATGCTAATCTGCTATCTTGAACATATCCTTAGTGATCTTTAAAAAACCTTCCCACTACAATTTCTTTTTTTATTTTTCTGCTTATAACTAATATATAAAACATATATATGTGTATATATATATATATATATATATATACATATGTACATGCATATATATGTATATGTGTGTATATATATATATATATATATATATATATATATATATATATATGTGTGTGTGTGTGTATATGTGTGTGTGTACATACATATACTCTTTGGAACATTGTCCTCTACATTTTTTTCAATGGAAAACGTATCCTTTATATTAGCATTTTTCTAAGGGATGTTCATATCAATAGCAATAGGTCTGGCCCAAATAGGAGGTAATCTTGGAATATTTTCTTTAATACCACCAATTGCTGCCAAAATACTTCTGCTGCTAAATGTAGCTATATTTTTTCTTGACACTTACCATATTCCTGCTTAATAATTATTATTTATCTATATTTTCATTTAACATCACATAAACTGGTTAAATATAATAACAATAAACTAGGTATGGAATGACTATATGATTCAACTATTCCACTCCTTGGTATATATCCAAAATATTTATATCAGTATACTATAGTGGTGCAGCCACATCAATGTTTATAGAAGCACAATTCATAATGGAAGAGCTATGGAGCCAACCTTGGTGCCCTTCAACAGATGAATGGATAAAGTAAATGTGGCATATGTACACAAGGTAGTATTACTTAGACACACAAAAAAAGAATGGCATTATGGCATTTACTGGTAAATGAATGGAACTAGAAACTATCATGGAACATGAACTAAGGCAGTCCTAAAAAGTCAAAGGTTGAGTGTTTCCTCTGATACACAATAGCTAATTCAAAATAAGGGGATAAATTTTAAAAAATGAAATAGAAGAGCAGTGGAGTAGATGAAGGGGATTGAAGGGAAGGGAGGAGGGATGGGATAATGAAAGACAACTAACTCTCCTATGTACATATATGAACATACCACAGGGAATCTCACCATTATGTACATCCCCAAAATACTAATCTAAAACAGAAAAACTCTAAGTAAATAACAGAAAGATCCTTAAAGTAGAGGGAAAACAATGGGTGGAGGAAGAACGGGAGGAAAGAGGGAAGTACTGGGGACTGAATTAGAAAAAAAAATACATTCCATGCTTTCATAATTATGCCAAAATGAATCCTAATGCTATGTATAACTTAAAAAACAATAAAAATAAAAATAATAGCAATATAAGTATTTAAAGTACCATCTAATCCTTATTAAACCCATATGTGTGTGAAAATACAGTTCAAGGAGTGTCTAGGAATTTTACTTAGGTTAAAATCCCTATATTAAAGCTCATTTAATCATCCTAATGACTCTTCCCAGTCTGTAAACAAGGAAACCACACCATGGAGAGGTTATGTAGCTTGTGGAAGTCCCATGTCACCATTTGTCCACATTCTGTTAGTTAGAAGCAAGTCACAAGGTCTGACCCTCCTCAAAAGGAGATCAGATGGGTGTGAATTTAGGAAGTGGGGACAGGCAGGGCCATGTTACAGTCCATCCCTTCTCCTGTCAATGATCCATCTCCTTCCCATCTTCCAATGTGCCCAAGAATCACATTCCATTCACCTATGTGCTCCACATCCAGGTCTTCATCCTCTAAATGAGATCTGTGTAAGGAGGAAGTTCTGTGGGTACAGTTCTTGACCGGTCAGTCTGAAGAGCTGAGAGAGCATTACCTGTCTCCCATCGTACCTCCAACACCACAAAGAAAGAAGGAATTGTAGACAGTGACAGCAGCAGAGGTGTCTGATTAAAAGGGGTGTGACAAAGGATGTGCTGGTCCATGGTGGTTTCAGAATTGAGCCAGGGAAGATTTTCATGTTTCTGGAATAATGCCAGAGCCCCAGGATGATTCCCCATGGTTTTCACTTCTACCTCATCCTCCTTCTTCCACAGAAGTGGCCTGTGTTTGTGGCTAAGCAGTTTAATTATCCTTCTTGCTCAAAGAATCCTCGAAGTCCCAAACCCCCCAAAGCCTCTTTTCATCATGCTTCAAGTTCCCCACAGTGTAAGTTGGCAGTGTTTTTGCTAAAATCATTTTCTTAAAGACTAACTGGATCTTCTGTGTATTTCCCAGGGATATGGTGCATTAGACAAAAGCCACATCACCAAATCCCTTCTAGAAAACCCTTTCTATCCAGGAGTCCGATAGAGAGGAATGAGTGACAAGTGATTAAGCTTCCCAGAGGCCCTGTCAGTGGATGGAGGGGATGTGGGAGACATAACTTCAATATCTTTAAAAGGCCATTGCCATGACTAAATTCTCTGATCATTTCATATTTTGAAGTTTTAGTAAAAAGTTGTATATTAAGACAATCATCTTTCCCTAGACCAACTATTATCTAAATATCATGTTTTCCTTAGAGTTTTTAGAAATATTTTCTTGATTTTAGCATCTCTGCATCTGGAAAAGCCCAAAACTTAATAATTTTGGATTAATGTTCTTTCCTCAAAGTAGCTTTCTATCTTCTTACATTTTTAATATAAACAGCAAAAAAGCAATCATCATCTTGATCATTTTGCATAGAGATTTCTTAGCTCAATAACTTATACTCTGTATTTGTAAGAATGTAAATTAGCATGGCTACATAGAAAAAAGTATGGAGGTTTCTCACAAAACTAAAAACAGAACTACCATCACAAGCCAACTATACCACTACTGGAGAGTTATCTGAAGTGAATGAAGCCAGAACACAAAAAAAGATACCTGAATACTTATGTTTATTGTGGCTTTATTAATAATAGCCAAAATATGTAACTGGTACCAATTCCCATCAAAACACAAAGGGATAAAGAAAGTATGGTATACGCACACCATGGAAGATTGTTTAGCCATTAAGAAGAATAAAATCATCTCAACTCACAGGAAATGGATGGAACCAGAAAACATTATGTTGAACAAGTGAGACAGACACAGAAATACAACCATGGTATGTCTTGTCTCATATGCGGAAACAAACTAACCAACAAAAAATAGATGGAAGAGGGATGAGTAAGGAATGGGAAGAGGACACAGGTGGAGTGAGGACCTGTGGATCCTTTCTAAACTCCAGTTACTTCCTCCAGAATGTGAGTGTAGTAATGATATTTACAGACATAGAAAAGCTAAAATGATATGTTGATAGAAATTCTATCAGAGGGTTCAGAAAACAACCTCAGAAAAATTAATTGCTGAAGGTTAACACCCACTGTGATTAAATGTGAGGGCCATGAACCAAGGAGACATTGTTGCATAAACAGTTTGATATAAAAGCTGAAGTTGAACCACGTAGGAAAACATCAGGGAAGAATGAGCCAAAAGAGAGACTGTCACCTACTTATTCTAAAAATTATAAGCATTTTCCTATGAAGGCTGCAATATCCACACTTGAATGTGTGTAAATGTCCAGTCGTATTTATATAAGAACATACTCTGTGTCATGAAGGTGTGGAATCTATTACTGACTCCTTCTCAGGCTCCTGGTTGACATTCTCTTCAAGGCCTCAATCCATGTGCATCTCCTCTGGCTGCAGGGACTTCCCCACAACCATCATAGCTGGCCATCACCCAGGGGAAGATTAAAAGGAAGATTAGTTCTCCAACACTTATTTTGCTAATATGTAAAGAGTTGTCTTTCATTCTTTATATCCCATCTTCCTTACCTACTGCTAAGATGTGTGTGTTTATTTCATTGGAGTTTATGTTGGTTAAAAAAGTTGCTTAACTATTAAAATCTAAAGAAAACACCGATTTGTTTCTATTGAAAAAGGCTGGAAAATTGTTATGCCTATGAGCCCCACTGTCCATACGGGAGTTTCTAGAAGCAATTTGAAAGGCCAGAGGAAGTCATGCTCAACTCATTTCTCAATTTCTTCTATCATGAGGGATTACAACAACAACAACAAAAATTGCCAAGAGGTAAAATGATCATTGTTACTTTCTCACTGTCATGGATTTTAAGAAAATACTTTAAAAACAAACTTCTTTCCAAAATTAGAATTTATAATACTTACATATTTAATTGTTTATAAAAACTAGCATTTTTCTGGATTTGGTTACTTCTGCTAAATAATTTCATCATAATTTTAATTAATAAAATGTTTTTATATTTAATTTGTAATTTTAATGCTTACAAAACTGTATATAAAAACTCTTTCTTATTTCACTTTATTAGATCAGACAGCCACAGGACACAAACCACAAACTGACCGGCTTCATAGGTATTTTCTCACTGTTTTTGAGTCTGAGAGTCACCCATCAAGGTCCAGTAGGCCTCATTTCCCTTCGGGATGCTTCCTAGCTTGTAGATGATGGCCTTCTTGCATGTCCTCCTGTGGCCTTTCTTGGTGCATACATGGTAGTAAAGGGAGCCCGAGAGCAGGTACTAACAATGCTACATCTACTTCATCCAGTCTTTGCAAATCTATACAAAGAATATTAACAAAATCTTTGGATTGCTATTACCTACAGAATCAGTACAACATGGGAATTAATTTAGGAGTGAGGAGAAAAAAAATCTTATTATTTCATATCAATTTATGTTGTAGATAGATAGATCTCCAAAAGTTAGGACATTAATTTTCAACATCATCATCATCATCATCATCTCACCAAGATATTGTGTATCATAATAAAATTAATGTAAATGTCTAATCTGATTCCTTCAGAAGAGACTACATTGTCCACTAGATAGCCTTATTGCAGTTAAATGAAATTTTTAAAAAATAAGTGTATGTCCTCCTAATGATTTACTGTTTTTAAACCAAAAAAGAGAAAAAGATGGAGAAACACAAAGAGGGAAGAGGCAGAAAAAAATATACATTTGGAAACTCCAACATCAAGCTTTCCAAGACCTAGAACTAAAGCTGAATTATTCTAATCATGAAATGATTGATTCTAAAAATCAACCACATTAAAGCCATCCTAAATTTTAACGTTTTATGTAGGCAGCTGAAGTACACGAATCAGCCACTATCCCTATATTCCAGGACATCCCCATAGCTTGCACATGTGTATTTTCTGTCATTTGACCTGACTTTTCTCTTTTATTTCTAGACCAACTTCACAGCTCATTTGCCTGCATTGCAGCATAATTGGCTTTCTCCTTGAAGAGCTCTGAACACAGGATTTTATGTTAGAGCTTAAACAATGGAGCACATATTTCAATATGCCCAATAAAGTAAATTTATGTCAGAAAAGTTTAATGTCTTCAGCTCTCAAAGCCAAGGTGATCTTTTATTTGTTTATTTATTCATTTATCCATCTATCCATTTATTCATGTACTTGCTTTCATTGCACTCCTTTTATGTATTGGGGAAATCCATTTTGGATAAAATAAAACTTCTTTTTCCCACACATTTCCCATGGGTCTTGCTTCATCAATTACCCCTTGCTTCTCCCACCCCAGAAGAGCAAAGATTCACTTTTGAAGATTTTGTCCCCTTTAAATCTGTACATAAAACAGAAAAAGTTACTTTCAACTGTTTGCCCCTGTTTCATTTCCCTTTCAGTGTCTGTGCCTGTGTTTGAGTAGCAGACAAGGAGACGCTCCACTTCTTTACACCTATTCAATAAACTCTTATGAGAAAGGGGAGTAAGGGTTAGGACCATTAGCCATTTGATGCTCTTGACTCCTCCCAGTGTTTGATAGTCAGAACCACAACAGCTGACGTTGAAATATCTTCCCAAAGCCAATGCTTTCTCTAGCCTATATATCAGGGCTCAGTTATGTCAAATTGAATTTCAAGTGATATATCTCTTTATGGTCTATATCTCCTGGAGATCAGTCTCTCTCCACTTTATCGATACCTCAATGTATCACGTCTGTCAGGTTAATTGATTACCTGGTTAATTCCCAAATCTGTGCAGATCTCCACTCGCAGAACTTTAATGCATAATTTTCAACTTTCTACTGGGAATTTCACATTAAAGCCCCATTATCTCACAACTGTCAAGACTAGAGGTAGGAGGAACACAAAATATTCTCAAGTTTACCCTTTCATGTTTCTCATCATGGTAAATAACACAGAAGTCATTCTTTGTCCATGACTACACATATCTGATACAAGCAATGCCTATGTAATATCTTCACATCTGCACTCTGCTGACCTCTTTCCAACATTTGTTATTATTAACTCAATCAGTAACTCACTAATTCATTCCCATATGTATTTATTATGTATCAACTATGAGCAGCCTTTGCCCTAGTTCTAGAATGAAGATAAGTAAGATTGTGGCAAAATATGGTTTAAATTTCCAACAAGCTCACCTATCTGGAACATAGAATATAGTTTTACATAATAGTTACTAGAACTGTTTCTATTGCTATAAGTGAAAATAATGTAACAATATAAATAAGAATGTAAAATGACATTGTTTTTACAGTTCTGATCATTGAATTATATTCTCTTTTCTCTTCTATATTAACCAACATCACTCATTTTCACAAATGTAGTTAGAACATATGCTTTCTTCAAATGTGTGTGTCCACAGTCAATATTCACATGTATAGCATTTTGATACAATTATAAAAACACTAAAAGTGGTCAGTGAAAAATTACTATACATCTTCATAATTATAGAGCAATTGGTAGATTTATATTATATAAGTTGGTATATGTATATATTATCTGAAAACATGGTATATTGTTTTCTATATATACCCATACACGTATGGATGTGACATATACTTACTTATTTATCATTATGCACAGGGACATACATGTGTAGACATATGGATATATGTGTGTATGTGTGCATTTACATTCATATAGATGTGTGTATACATATATGTACATATGTGTATAGACATGTGTGTATGTTCTAGTGTAAAATGCACAGATACTATATTGAAGCTGGGTTTATAACTCAGTCATAGTGCACTTGCTTAGCATGTGTGTGCAAGGTCCTGAGTTTGATCCTCAGCATTACAAAATAGTAAACAAATAAATAAAATATTAAAATATAACCCAAGGTTCAGTTAATAAGAGAAAATAAGGCAAAATAAATTATCATATTTGTGAATCTATCCTTTGAAATTTCTTTGCAGAGAACACTGATTTCCTGTGTTACAAGGAAAATAGGAGTATTCTCTTTCTTCTTTTAAAAGTATTGGAATTTTAATCTTGCATGTTTATTTTGTTACAATAATAAATGTCTGGTTCCCCATATCATGATTTTTTTGTTGCTATTTCATAATGGGCCTCATTTAAAAGTGTTTACTTTTTCAGTGTCTCCATCATGCAATCTCTCTATCATGAGTACACATGACCAGTGATTTTTAATATCCTGATAATACTGTAGAATTATTTACTCCTATAGGAGAGATAAAATGGAAAGGATGTCTTTGAAGGCCGTGTGTGACCTATTTCTGATTATCATGTTCCGTTTGATGACTTACTGCTTTTCTGCCTTTCCCCATGCTGCAGAGCAAGGGCTACATCTCACTCCCCTAGGCCAGCATCGGTGTTTCCATCCTCCAAACGCCTCTAACTCCACGTCCTTGCCAATCATTCCTCCCAGATGAAAGGTGCTGTCTTCCTTAATTATTATTGTCAGGAAAATGTACCTTATATGACATGTTCTTAATCTTATTAAGTTGCAATCCCCATATTCTCAGTGTCTAGACTTTGTTTATTTCTGTAATTGCAACATAACAACTAACAAGAGGCTTGAGAAAGACAGTTAGAAAATATTTACCTTTCCTGCCATTTTAGTCACTAGAAACTTTTCCCCAATCAGGAATCTCTATTTGCATTGTAATTTAAATTTATTTATTCAACTCATACATAAAAACATGAAAACTATGCATATTTTGAAGATATCGTGTAAAGTTTACATGGATGCAAACATTGGGATATGTTCAAATCAGGTTGAACTGTATATTGCCTCAAACATTTGTTAGATATTTTTAGTAAAAATACTCAAACTTCTTTTTTCTTTGACATATAAATATTATCATTATCTATAGTCACTCTACTGTGTAATACCATGCCAGAATTTCTTATTCCTGTCTAAAAAGAATTGAGTACCAAAAGATCAATCTATCCTCATCCCCCTTGTGTTAGTTAACTTTCTGTTACCATAACAAAATACCTGAGATAATCAACTTGAAGTAGGCAAGATTTATTTGGGACCACAGTTTTAGAGATTTCAGTTCAGAAGGAGTTGACTCCATTACTTTTGGATCCAGTGGTGAAGCAGCATATCATGGAAGAACTGCAGAGGATAGGAGCCCATTCACTTCATGACAAGAATTCAAAAGAGAAGAATAGGGGCTAAGGTCTCTTTATTACCTTCAAGTACCTATCCAAAGACCAGAAGATGTCTCACTAGGCCCATAAAAGTTTCCTCCTTTTCCTTGAGCTCAGGATTACCTTTAACACATGAGCCTTTGGGGTCCCTTCAACATAGTAATTTCATTTCCTTTGGATACATACCCTAGGAAAGGGATTGTTGCAAAACATGGTAGTCCTATTTTTAGTGTTTTAGGAATCTCCATACTGTTCTCCACAGCGGCTGTGCCAATTTATATCCCCACTAGCAGTGTGCAAGAGTTCCTTTTTTTTCTACATCATCATCAGTGCTAGCACTTAACTTTAGTCTTCCTTATTACAGTTCATCTTACAGAGGTGAAGGGAAATCTCTTCATAGATTTGATTTACATTTTCCTGATGATTAGTACATCATATACCTTTTGGGCTTATTATGTCCTCTTTTGACAAATGTCTATTTAATTCTATTGCTCATTCTTTAATTTTTTTAAAATTTTTGTTTGTTTTTGTATTTGTTTGCTGTTAAAATTTTGAGTCCTTTAAATATTCTGAATATTACACCCTTTATACAGTGTGCAAATATTTATCCTGCTCTGTAGGTTGTCTCTTCACTCTGTTGACTTTTTCCTTTGCTGAGAAGAAGCTTTTTAGATTAATACAACACCATTTATCTACTTTTGTTTCCTGTGCTTTTAGAATCTTGTCTAAAAAAAAGAGAGAAAAAAGGAAAATTTGGCCATTCCAATATCCTG
>NW_026694361.1:0-50092 GCF_021218885.2 Marmota monax | reverse complement strand
ATAGGAACATGGAACAGCATGGTGCTTATCATCATAAAAGAACAAAAGAAAGTTTCTGAATGCTTCCTCCTTTGTTTCTTATTGTCTTCTACACAGTTGCATCCTTTTGTTGACAAAATAATTAGCCCATCGTGTCCTCCCATAGACTGGTTAAAAGAACTACCAAGGAAAAAACTACTAAGAACATTAAGATTCATAACAGAACCTCTTTTCTTTCAGTCATATTTTTTAAAAGTATCTCAAAGACCTGACCTTTTTCTCTTGTAAAATTGTTAGTGTTCTTGTAAGTTGCTTGAGCTGATTCACAATACACATTTGTTAAATCCAACATATTTGCAATTAAGGTTCTTGTCTACACAATTCCTTTTATATTAGTAATTAAAATTATTTGAACCCATTCTATCTTCATTACACCATACTCACAAGTGGCATATATTGTCTAAAATTTATAAGGATTTACTGGAATTTAGAGCCAGCATTGCTTTGGAAAGCAAGTGTATGGTGGTGACCAGTGTACACGTGATATATGCAAACACGTGAAAAACTTAAGCGCCAGTTACCTGCTACATCTCCATTCTGCAGGTTGTGGGATAGAAAAACTATGAAGCTCTTTAAACTTAGTTCATTCTTGTAATTTTATGTCTTGTTTTTGTTTTGTTTTGTTTGTTTCCTTTTCTCATCTGTTTTTCTCCAAGGGAGCAGGGGCACTGCTGACCTTGAAAATATTCCTAATCTCTGGTCTTGCTGCCCAACTATAAGATCACTCAAATCCAGTTCCAGATATTGGTTGCAAATTAGCAACCTCCTAGGTACTTCTGGAACTTTAGGGGAGGGCAACTCCTACATATCTTTCTAAACACATAGACTCCAAGAAAAATTATTGAGAGCCCAAATCCAACATCCTTCTGCCAAATTAGGTCAGGATCAGGACCCGATTGACTTTCCATAGCTGTTTGGGGAAGGTATATGGTAGAAGATGTAGTCCTGTAAATGGGGGTGAGGTGAAGGAGACAGAGTATTCTCTCTTCTTGTTTTCCTTTCCTGATTCCCCTACATCTCCTCCACGACCACAGAGTGAGGAGATTTATTTGTATCCCTGATTTTTCTGCCATTGTGACTTTTCCCCATTTTCAGTTCTTCCTCATCCCTAACAAGGCACATATCTCTTTGAAAAGGCATTTGCTCTCTCTCTTTCCCTGGTGAATTGTGTTAAAGGACTGGCTAGATACTTGATTTGCAGCAAATAGAAATGAATACATCAGCTTAAGTTTTCCAAATGTATAACCTCCAAAATGCAATATTATATTAGATTTCATTTTACCATGGAGTCAGACAGAAAACCTCTCCTATCATTAACCATAATTTGGGATGGTAAAAAGTTGTTTAGGGTGAAAGTCTACTGTTCTGATACTAATTTCCAAAATTTTAGAATAGAGAGAATTATGAGAAACATCTGTTTGGGTACCTCTATTTAGGTCTGATAATAGGAGTAAATTCCAGCCTCTATGGAAGTTCTTCTCCATCCATCAGGGAGAAGAATAAGTTTTGCTTCTCTGAATCAATACCCTAAGGGACAGCTGACTTTAGCACTTTCCCCACCCAGTCAAGATGCATGCAAATGTAGGTGCAAAACATCAATTAATCATGTTAACTGGTAACTGAAAGATGTCTGCTCTAATTGAGTTAGACATGTGGTTAAAGTAGAAGAAAAAGTTGAAATTAAAGAAGTCTTTCCTTAGAGCAGAACTACCTTATAACATGTCTAAATTAGAAAGGATTGATTGGCTTGGTCCTTTGAAGTTGCCTGTAATGCACCCCTCATTTATGTGACTCTACTCTTTCCCCTTATTTCTGTTGTAACTCTTCCTGCTCTGCTCCTCTTCCTGTATTAGCATCAAGGCATCGTTAGCTGTCCTCCTCTCTGATGAGCAGATATAGGTGAACATTAGTTAAAATAAGTAACCTACAAAGTATTATGTAATACAGACAAATGAACTTCTTAAATGTAATACTTTTAGAAAATTAGACATCAACAGGCTTAGCAAATACCATTTTAAGCACTCCACATTATTGGATGGGGGATGTTTTCCTTTCCTAATGAAATCCTGTAACTTAGAATTATCTGCTGTGAAAGTGACAACTTGTTAATAAAGGTTTACTTTGCCTCAGATTAAAAACACCTTCAAGGTTGTAAAATCAATACAACAAGCAAGTTGCTGTTATGCTCTTTTAAATTTATGAGAAACAAGCCAGCAGAATGGAATAAAAAATGGAATTTATTTATAGAGTCAAGAGATAGGAACTGATTGCATTTGCCAGTGTTTCTGCCAGATGTGTGAAGGATAATGACATTAAACTTTTTTTAGGGGTGGGGTGGGGGGAAGACACCAAAGCTTAATCCAAACAAAATTGTGTTCAGAACCTGGCTGTAGTGAGCTGGATGGAGTGCAGCCCAGGAACCCGGGGTCCCTTACATGTTCTCATCCTCATATGGGGAGGGTGCCGGGAAGGGATGACCAGATTTGCAGGACTTCTGAAGCAGATGGCCAGTAGAGCAGGCACTCCGTCTTCTTATCAGATGAAGACTTGGATTCTGAGTTTTTTATTATTTTTATAAAACTCTTTAACATTGAACTGAAAACACAGAGAGATAATGGCCTGCTTTTGATAGTTGAAATGATGTTTTAAAAATTGAAAATAAAACACTTGTTGAGATACAAGAAATACAGAAAAAATTAGGAGGAATAAAGTTACGTTTCATTATGGATCAACAGCATTTAAAATTCTAACATTTTCCTATTACCATTTTTCCTATGTGTGTTTTATTTCCTGAATCATTTTCTTCCTTTCTTCCTTTGTTTCATCTCTCTCTCCCATGGTTTTCTTCTGACCTTAAGATCAGTCTTAAATGTTACATTCTATTTGTCTATATTTTGTCTGGCATACCACTATCAAGAATTTTGATAGTGTACATTATAATTTCCCTTTAAAACTTGTTTTTTTTTTTTTTTTTGGCCAGGGTCAATTATTTTTTTTTTAAGTTTTAGGAGCTTCCTTTTCTATGCCTTTGCAAGAATTTTAATTGAAAGGGGGATATATGGTTATTAGAAAGGATGATCTATGTGCACAAATTATTCTACTTTAACTACAGGTGAATGTTAGATAATCTTTCATGCCATGGTGGATTGAGGTCAGCTTTCATTCCTTCCTGCTGTACCTGAAGGGATTTTAATCTTGGAGTTAATGTGAAGCAATTGCCTGTAAAGTATAATAAGCCAGGCACAGAAAGACAAGAACTGCCTCTCTCACTCATACGTGAAATCTAAACTTTTTCTGAATAGAGTGGTGATTATCAGATTACCTACTCTGGAGAGAGTAGGAGTGAGGGAAGAATGGGGAAAAGTTGGTCAATGGGTATTGTCGGAGTCAGCAGTAAGAAATTGTGACAGGTTCTTGCTCAGTAAAATGATTATAGATAATAATGGTATCCTGTTATTTCAGAAAGCTAGGGAAAAAGGATTTTGAATATTTTTACTCATAAAAATAATGTATTGAAGAAGATAAATTTGGCAGGTGTGGTGGCACACACCTGTAATCCTGGTAGCTTGGGAGGCTGAGGTAGAAGAATCCCAAGTTTAAAGCCATCCTTAGCAACTCAGTGAGGACCTAAGTAACTTAGCAAGGCCCCAAGCAATTTACTGAAACCTTGTCTCAAAATAAAATAAAAAAGGGTTGGAGATATGGCACAGTACTTAAGTGTCCCTGGGTTGAATCCCTGGTACAAAAAAAAAATAGATAAATGTATTTAATCTCATTTAAACATTACAAAATGCATACATCTAACAAAACTTCATATGTTACTCCATAAATATGTATAGTTCTTATGTTTTTGATGAGTCAATTAAAAATAAAAATGCAAATTTTTCTGACATCAATGGATAATTGACTTGGCGGAGCTGAGCTGGCCTGGGGACAGGTCCAGGAAGGGTATTGCTTATGCCCAGCCCCTTCTGCTTCTTCTGTTTGCTGCTACCCAAATGGAACCACTTCTCTATTGCACCCTTCTGCCTGATGCTCAAAGCAAACAATAATCTGACCATGGACTAAAATATCTAAAACCATGAGCCAGAAATAAATCCTTCCACCTTTAAGTTTTTCAGGTCAGGTATTTTGGTCACATCAAGGAAAACTGACTCACACGCGTACACACACAAAATTGGGATTTTTCTCATCTCTCAGATTGCAAAACGTTTTAGGTGTTGTAACAATCTACTTTGTTACCTCCTTTCTATGGAAATGTACTCTATAGATCTAAAACATGGCAAAGGCCCATATGTCAAAGGTTTGGTGTGCAGCTTGTGGCACTATTGGGTGGTAGTGAAAATGTTAGTGGGAAGCTATGAGTCCTCAGGGTGTTCCTGCCCTGGGGCAGTGGGACTCCAGCCCCCTTGCTCTCTTTCCCTTGGCGGCCATGCGGGGAGTGGGTTTGCCCCATCACACACTCCCTGCCTAATGTGCCTCCTCAGCACAGGTCCAATTCCACAAGAGCAATCAATGGTTGCCTGGAACCTCTGAAACTGGGAGCTAACATAAACTTTCTTTATTGTAAGTTAATTATTCATGTACTTTTTATAGTGATGGAAACTAACACATGTTCTTTTATAGGGCAGAAATATGTCTTTGTTTCAGCATTTTGCAAATTCATGAAGAAGTTAATAGGGAAAAAATAGCAAGTGTTGCCTGTCCTAGAAAGTGACACTTGCAACTCCAGTGCCTAATGTAATGCTGATAGAATTCTGGAAAAATTGATGGTTAGAGAGTATAGGAAAGTTGCTGATTTTGTTCTTTAGAGACTTATAAAGCAACTTGCTGTTAGTCCAGACTTTGAAATCCTACAACAATGACACTAGATTGAAAAAGAATCCTCTGTCACCTTACCTGCAAAGGAACCCCCTATTTATTTAAGTGGTAGGCTATTAATCTTTCAAATAAAAGTGTGGGTCACAAATCTTGGTACTCTGATCCCAAAAGTGACAGCATAAGGCAGAGTATGTTCTATTATGAAAAAATGATTTACACAATTTTTAATTGTTTAACATCCAATGATTTTATATTCTCTATTCAGAAAAATGATTAACACTAGAACCATACATTATTTTGTTTTATATTCAGATTAACAATATGAAATTTTGCCATCCTCAGAGCCTTGAGAATCTAAACGCTTTTGTGACTCTGTCACACTGAACTGTTGTGCTGATAAGGATTAATGTTCATTATCCCACTTAGTTTGAAGTTTCACTCGTTTCTAGGAAGCTATAGTTAAATTATGTGATCAATTTCAGGTTTGGTATAGGCCCTACCTGAGTATCAGGTACTATAAAATACTTGCATATTCTTATCTTGTGTTAAGGAACAGAGCTGGTATCAGATAAGAAAATAAGTATTCAGATGAAGTATATACCATTGAATAAGATTGCTGTTGTTTAACATGTTATTTTATTCAAATTATACATTCTGTGTAATGCATAGAATTAGACTTTTGTCAATTCATATTTTCATCTTTATATTTCAAAGTGCAAAACAAAAAATATTATATTAGTTTGCCTGAATTTTCATAACAAAGTCCCCCAGCCTGGGTGGCTTAAATGACAGAAAGTTATTTCCTCACAGTTTGGGGAGCTCTAAGTCTAAATTAAAAGTAAGACCTTTCTTTCAGAGCCTTTCTCCTTGCATATCAATGACAATTTTCTAGCCGTATTTTCATATTGTCTGCCCTCTCTATGTGTTTGTGTCTTAATATCACTTTTTAATGAAAACTCTGGCCAAATTGGATTTGAGCCTGTCATGCTGATCTCAATTTTAACTTAATGAACTCTTTGATGTCTCAGTCTTCAAATGCAGTTGAATGTTGAGATATTGGGGGTTAGGCCTTCAACAAAAGAATATGGAGAGGGAAATAACTCAGCCTGCAATGGCCATCTATATGAAGTCCCTCATGCAAGTGGAACCAAAAGCCAATTACACAAAGATGAAGGAGAGGCAAAATTTATTCCTGTATAGAAAGAGACCCTCAATGAAGTCCACTTCCTGTTCCCCAGTAACAAATGTCACATTTTCGCTATTTCTACACCTATTAAATTTATGTCTCTCTTTTCTGATTGCCTCTTTATAAGTACATAATAAAATGATAGGCTAATCTAATAGTAAAGGAAAAAAAGACAAAACATTACACCCTGTGTCGAATGCAAACCCAAAGAATACAGCCACTTGAGATTTTGAACTGGACTCTTCAACACCATTCTAAGCATGAGAGTCCTTTGGTCTTCATTAGTTTGTTTGAAAGAGTGATAGAAGTTATACCAGCTGAAGTCTGAAATATATATCTCTGTTATGACTGTATCTCCTGAGTCTGGTTTTCTGGTCTGATATTTTTAACTATGTATGAAAACATTAACCATTCTATTTAGAATTGTTCTACATGTTATTTCTAGGAACAGTGAAGTTTGTGTTTTGTCTTTGAATATAATGGCTACTTAAGGAATTTTCAAAAGCAATATAACATCTACTAAATTTTCTTTCTTTTTTTTTGTGGTACTGGGGATTGAACCCAGGTTCTTGGGCATGCTAGACAACACTCTACCATAGCTACATGCTCAGCCCTGAGATGGTTAAGCTGCAGGTGCTAAACTTTTGTTCCACAGTGTGAATAACCCACTGTCGTAATTGTACTTGTTGTATACATGATTCTTTTGCTTTAGCTCTGATTTTTTCACCCAGTCCCCTGTTGGAGGCTAGTTAAGGAGACTTCTAAATTTAACAAATTTCCTTTGAACTTAGAGGAATATTCTATCTTACCTTGTTGTCAAATGCTTTATTGCATTCTTGACATTTTAAAGCATTATTCTGATTTCAGTTGTTTATGAGAGAATAGCATTAATTTTTTGATAGAGTTTTAGAAATTTTCCATTTCAAAATAAATAAGTAAAACCTGAGAACTACAAGTAACATTGTGTTTTAATATTTATGGCAGAGAATAAGAAAGAAGACTGTGTTGTTTCCATGCCATGGAGAAGGAGTCACATTATATATCTCGGAGTCCACAGGGGACATGATTAGACAAATCCTGCAGGTAGTAGAATATTTTTTAAAGTATCTTACTGTGAATTTCATGTTAATGTAGATTTCTATGTTATATTGTTGACTTTGCTTTAACTTGGGACAAATATTTCTTTCTCCTAGATTTTCTGGCTCTGTAAACACTTATTGCTTTTCAAAACTTACAAAGCCAATTTTTCTTTAATGTGCATGATGGTAGAAAGAATAGGTGGGTTTGCATTCCCTTTTTTCTTATGCGAAAATTGTATGCTATTATATATTCCCAATGATCATTCCTTGAGAATTGCCTGCAGTCCCTTACCCACTGCAGATATAAATTCAATAAAATATATCCTCTTTATGTGTAAGGCCATAGGTTTAAAACAAACAAACAATAAAATTTCAATGAAAGACACAAGTGGAAGTAAAAGGAATAAAGATAAAATAAAATACATTGGGGAATGGTTGTAAAAAAAAGAAACTGGTAAAGGTATGAAAATCAAAAATACTTTCACTTATATGGTAAAGAAACCAGGTGATAATTAATTCTTCATGTTTCAAATCATGTGGGGGCATCTATAGCATAATTAGCAAAGCCATAAAATAGTGTTTCCTAACAAAAATAAAGATGAAATAAAATATTTTCAAGCCATAATCATATATAATTATTAAGCATTCAGGATATTGATATTGTACATGTAAAATCAAACTTTGTAAAAAAATGGCTAAATTTGTGTTCTTGTTTTTCAAAGGTGAATTTAATGTCTTGAAATAGTTTTAATGTTAAAAGTGGTTGAACTTTTTTCCTTTAATGTATGTTTTCCTTTCCTGAAAAACAAAAACATATCTTGAAAATATTGAAATGTTACTTATTACTCTAGAGAGAATACTGAAATTTTGATAAATCTATGATTAGGCAATTACATAAACAGCATACGCTCTTGGAACAACCGGAACAACCACAAAGGTTCTTGTGCAGATGTCCCTGGAAAGAAGACACTAATAGCATTGTTTTAGGGCAAGCTCTGAGGTGGGGGAACTGAGAAGATGTCTGTCAAAAGACAGGATACATAAGTACAGGACATCTATTGAACATCATGGTGACCTCAGTTAACAGCAATATGTTGCTTATTTGAAATTGCTATCAGAGCAGATTTTGTGTTGGCACCACAAAAAATGGATAAATAATAAAGTAATGTTTATGTTAAATAGCTTGCACAATGCATTCAGATATTAAAATATCATGTTCGATGCCATAAATGTGTAAAATTTTGTCTATTTAAAATAATTTGAAAAACAAGTACACAAGTATGAAACTTGTTTATTGACTGAATTCTTGTCTCAATAAATTTTGGAATATTCAGAAAATTTTATATCAGAAGGCTTTTTCTGAAAAATAAATACAAAGCACCATAAATAGTATTCGTCAATATACAGAAGTAGAAATTTTCTTACTATGTAAGTAAGATATTTTAAGTAAGATACATTAATTAAATATTTAATAAAAATATTCACATCACATGTGAAGGAGTTTTTGTTGTAAAATATGAAACGACTTATTAGAAATGTCTTTCATTTTCATGAGAATTTTAATGGACAGTATTCTGTCTTCTCTTTCTATATGAAAGATGATTTTTTTCTATGAAACATTATTGATAAGTGATTATTTTACAAGCTCAACAAAAGATTCATTGATGAGTATCAGTAAGAAAAAAAATGAATCACTACAAAATTCTTAAGTCCACTACTTATGTATTTATTTATTTAATTTCTGGTTGCTCTGGGGATCAAACCCAGGGCCTTGGCAGGCTTGGCAAGCATTCTACCCATGAGCCACATCCCCAGACTCCTTTATTCCACTATTCTTAAACTGGTCACTAAGTTCACATCATAGAATATACAATAAGTTAAAAAAAATAAAATGGATGGGAAGAGAGATCTAATCTAATTACCTACTTCAGTCAATATACTTAAATATCCTCATTGTGGTTCCACAGTTTTCTTCATTGGCCTGGAATTTCTGTTGTGGAGTTCTATATCATGAACCAAAGCCTGCTTTCGTATTCACCTGTATTGACATACCCGACTCCTATGATGTGAGGTAGCGATGTTTTGACCACATCCAAGCATATATCACAGTCATGTAACTTTATCCTATGGTAAATAGTTTAGAATTTTCACTTTCTCTACCATTCCATAAATACACAGTTACCTTTACCCTGTTTCTTTCTTTCTCTTTTAATTATAAAGAACTATATATAATTTTACATAATGTTAGGGTTCATTTTGCCATAATCATAAAAGGATGGAATACAACTTGTTCCACTTCAATCTGCAGTAATTCTCCATTTTCTCCCCTCCTCCCTCTCCCTGTCCCCCCTCTACTTTCTGGTCTTCCTTCTATTCATTTATGGTTTAAGTTTTTATCAGTGATGTACAGGTATACATGAAGGTGGAATTCACTGTGGTGCATTCATGTATGTACAGGGCAGAGTTTAGTCCACTTCCTTCCCCTGTTCCTTTATTTTCCTCTCCCTGCTCCCTCTCCTTCAATCTTCTTCCTCTGCTCCACTGCTCCCCCTTTTGTTTTAAAAAGATTCCAACCCCCCCCAAACACGCTTTTTTTTCTTCTTTTGAGAAAGTTAAGGGCCGAACATTTTCTCTCATGTGAGGAATCTGCTTGCTTTTTCTAATAGTGTGGTCCCAGTATTTATTTTCTCTTCCCATTTTAGTGATAGCTTCCTAAATTTTATTTAGAATAAATATACATAATTTAAATTATGTATGAATGTACTATACATGATTTAAATATTTAAAACTAGCAGTGCCCAGTAGAAAGTGAGTGAAAGGCACTTCCTGGAATTTTTAGAGACATGTCTTTAAATGAAGCTTGCTGGGGAAGTGCACCACTTCTACTTGGCCAGCTCTCTCCTGCTGGTGTTACAAGAGCAATCTGAGCCTGGGAGCCACCTGCTGCTAATCATGGAGCAAAATGATAGATGACTCTAGAGCCACTATAATGACAATGGCCTGACCATAGTAGATAGATTGCTTTTATGTCGGACGAAGAAACCTCTCCATATGTTTAACCAGGTTGTATTTTATGATTCACTAATCAGCAAATGAATGAGCTTCTTAAGGGGTGCAATTGCCTGGTAGTTTACTCAGCATCAGCCAGTACCATACCGGGGAGGGGAACTCTGTATTTGTTTTTGTAGAATACACTTATATCAACTCTGATTGTCATCACTTCCAGTTGGCCTGTGTGGAACATCAGTTGTTTAATGATGTCAAGGATATTTTCTTTTTTTTTTTTAATTTTTTATTGTTGGCTGTTCAAAACATTACATAGTTCTTGATATATCATATTTCACACTTTGATTCAAGTGGGTTATGAGCTCCCATTTTTACCCCATATACAGATTGCAGAATCACATCAGTTACACATCCATTGATTTACATATTGCCATACTAGTGTCTGTTGTGTTCTGCTGCCTTTCCTATCCTCTACTATCCCCCCTCCCCTCCCCTCCCCTCTTCTCTCTCTGCCCCCTCTACTGACATTCATTTGTCCCCCTTGTATTATTTTTCCCTTTCCCCTCACTTCCTCTTGTATGTACTTTTGTATAACTCTGAGGGTCTCCTTCCATTTCCATGCAATTTCCCTTCTCTCTCCCTTTCCCTCCCACCTCTCATCCCTGTTTAATGTTAATCTTCTTCTCATGCTCTTCGACCCTACTCTGTTCTTAGTTACTCTCCTTATATCAAAGAAGACATTTGGCATTTGTTTTTTAGGGATTGGCTAGCTTCACTTAGCATAATCTGCTCTAATGCCATCCATTTCCCTGTAAATTCTATGATTTTGTCATTTTTTAATGCAGAGTAATACTCCATTGTGTATAAATGCCACATTTTTTTTATCCATTCATCTATTGAAGGGCATCTAGGTTGGTTCCACAGTCTTGCTATTGTGAATTCTGCTGCTATGAACATGGATGTAGCAGTGTCCCTGTAGCATGCTCTTTTTAGGTCTTTAGGGAATAGACCGAGAAGGGGAATAGCTGGGTCAAATGGTGGCTCCATTCCCAGCTTTCCAAGAAATCTCCATACTGCTTTCCAAATTGGCTGCACCAATTTGCAGTCCCACCAGCAATGTACAAGTGTACCCTTTTCCCCACATCCTCGCCAGCACTTGTTGTTGTTTGACTTCATAATGGCTGCCAAAACCAATCCACAAAACTACAACTACCTTATATTTGATAAAGGGGCTAAAAGCATGCAATGGAGGAAGGATAGCATCTTCAACAAATGGTGCTGGGAAAACTGGAAATCCATATGCAACAAAATGAAACTGAATCCCTTTCTCTCGCCATGCACAAAAGTTAATTCAAAATGGATCAAGGAGCTTGATATCAAATCAGAGACACGCCGTCTGATAGAAGAAAAAGTTGGCTACGATCTACATACTGTGGGGTCGGGCTCCAAATTCCTCAATAGGACACCCATAGCACAAAAGTTAATAACTAGAATCAACAAATGGGACTTACTCAAACTAAAAAGTTTTTTCTCAGCAAAAGAAACAATAAGAGAGGTAAATAGAGAGCCTACATCCTGGGAACAAATCTTTACTCCTCACACTTCAGATAGAGCCCTAATATCCAGAGTATACAAAGAACTCAAAAAATTAGACAATAAGAGAACAAACAACCCAATCAACAAATGGGCCAAGGACATGAACAGACACTTCTCAGAGGAGGACATACAATCAATCAAGAAGTACATGAAAAAATGCTCACCATCTCTAGCAGTCAGAGAAATGCAAATCAAAACCACACTAAGATGTCAAGGATATTTTCAATATATGTTTTCTTATTCATCCAAATTCATTTAAATTTTTTTAAAAAAATTTATTGCCCTTCATTCTCTCAGCAAGTCTTGCATCCTAGTTTATCCACCTGTCCTTTTGCAAAACATCAGTGAGGGAATACATCTAATTGTCATTCCATTACATCATAATTTATATTGATTAAGCACTTTTTGAAATATTTAATCAGACCTTCTTTCATTATAATTTAAAATGATTGTTTTTAATAAATAGACAGGGAAACTAATTCATTATCAATGAAAGAAATACTGCAAATTCTTGGTACCAGATATATATATATATATTTGTTAAGTGTATTTCTAACAACTCAAACTACTCATTAAGTAAAAGCAAATGTTAAAACATCTCTCACTAAGTTAAATACAAAAATTGAAAGATAATGCTGTAGTAATAAGGTATTATAACATTGCATCAATGTGTAATGACTACAGTATGCTTTTTTGGTATAAAAATACCTTGTGTTTTTTTTGTATTTACATTTGTATTTCTTTTTTATTCTCTGTATCTATGGTTGTATAAAAAGTATATTCACACCAATTCATGTCTTCATACATGTACTTTGGGTAATAATGATCATCACATTTCACCATCATTTATAACCCCATGCCCCTCCCTTCCCCTCCAACCCCTCTGCCCTATCTAGAGTTCGTATATTCCTCCCAGGTTCCCCCTCCCTATACATTTGTATTTCTGCATAGATAATATTAATAAATTCTTGCTCTTTCCTAACCTGTACAAAAAAAATAGCACCTGTTGTTCTGATGTCCTTCGTGGATCATTTACAAGTAAGCATGCAAGTGCGGATACAAGAAACCAAAAAAGGAATTTGAAAACCTCAGTGGTTTAGGTTTTCATCAACTATTTTCTTTGTCACTGTGACCAAAAGACCATATAAGAACAAGTTATAGAAGGAAACTGGATCACAGTTTCAGGGGTATCAGTCCATAGATGGCTGACTCCATAGCTCTGAGTCTGAGGTACAGCAGAACAACACCCTGGAAGGCATGGGTGAGAAAAGCAGCTCAGGACATGGGAGCAGGGAACAGAGAGATGGCTCCATTCAATTGACACAAAATGTAAGCTCCAAAGGAACACCCCTAGTGATCCACCTCCTCCAGCATCTCCCCACCTGGCTGCAGTTACCACTCAGAGGTGCAGTAGTTGGACTGTGAGAGTTGTAATCTAATCCATATCAATGGATTAATCCACTGATTAAATTACAACTTTCACTTCCAACCATTCCACCTCTGTATAATTCTTGCCCTGTCTCACACATGAGTTTTGGGTGACACCTCTTATTTAAACCATAACAGGCTGTTTGTTGCTTGCTATTATTCACCTCATGGACATGCTTGTCCAGATTCAATGTTTTCTCCTTTATGAAAGAAAATGCATGTTGCTGTCCCACAAAACAGTTGCCTTAGGCTGGTGCTCAGTGAATGGCTAAACATGACACACCCACTGTATAAGCCCATTTGGTATACATTATGGTGGGATATACAAATTATTTCTAAACTACTTTTCCTTGGCCTGGCTTCCTTTAAGAGACTGTAGTATTATAATATTTATTTTTGTGTTCTCCTTAATTACAGATAAGGAGTGATCATATGCCTTCTGACAGCTTCTGAGAAAACATGAACATTTGGAAAGATGTGAGTGTGATTTGATAGAGGAACTTTAGTTTATGTCTTTCTCCTTTCCTTCTGCTAAAATGGCTAGATCCTTAGTGTCTCATCCACACCAGGGGTGACCTTCCCCATAAGAAGAACAACAGAGATAGACTGAGGTATCTTTACCATGAATTCTTCAATGACTTGATAGACAGCACTGAGTTGCTACTGTCCTCTAAAAATATTTTTAAGTAAAAAAAAAAATAAACTACTAGCATTTAGACAGTTTGTTACTTTCACTCTAAAAGCATTTCAAACTGCTAGTTCCCAAATTGTCATCTCAGATATCATAGTTTCCTGGAGATATTGTAACCAGGTACCATAGAACTCATGTTTTCAACCAGAAAAAATATATCACTTTGTGGTTTTGGAGGCTGAAAATGCAAACCTAACATTCCAAGGATCACTGTTCCAAGAATTGTGAGGGAATCTTTGTTACAGTCTTTCCCTTAATTTCTGGGGGCCTCAGGTGTTTTGTGACTTGCAGATGGTGTTCTCCCTGTATCCTTATATTTACCCTTCTGTCCCCAAATCTCCTTTTTAGGAGAACATTAATCATATTGGAAGAGGGTACACTTTAATGCCCTCATTTTAACTTGATCACCTGAAAAGACCTTATTTTCAATAAGGTCTCATTTACAGATACTGAAAAGTTAGGTCTTCAACCTCCTTTAACCCATAATATCAGGGGTTAGCATAGTAAACTATTTCACATTGTGAACCGAGCTCAGATTATTTATCAAACCCAGCTTTTTATATATAGTTCTCCTTTTTCACTCCATTAATACAGGTCCCTAGAAGGAAAGGAAATTGTAATTACTATATATATATATATATATATATATATATATATATATATATATATATATATATATTACTATGTTGATTTTATTTTGAGATGTTTTTTCTATTTTATTATTATTAATTTAATTGTATATATTTATTATAGATATTCATTGTAGATATTTGTAAGCTATCTTAACCAATGTGATATATGTATAAGAAAACAAAGTTTAAGTGTTTATTAATAGATCAATAAGGCACATGTAGTATATGAAATCTAAGACATTTTATTTGTTGCATGCATAGAAATATAATGGAATCAAATTTTTAAAGTATCTTTACTCATACAAACCTTCATTTTAATTATGAAGCTGAATATTTAACTTTGAATTTAAATTTTTTCTTAATCTTTTATCATATTCTCCTTAAAAATTCCTATTCTTACTTTCTAAAATTTTTTGTAATTAGTTCTACATGACAGTAGAATGTAGTTTGACACATCATACATAGATGAAGTATAATACCTCATTCTTCTGGTTTTACATGATGTAGAATCCAATCCCACTGATCTTATTGTAATTCATGTACATAGGGAAATAATGTCTGATTAATGAATTCAAATTTTTACAATAAAAAATTATCAAAAATAAATGTGAGTTCAGATGTGTCTTAGATATAATGATTTGATTTTCCCTGGATATACACCCAGCAATGGGATTGCTGGTTGCACAGTAGTTCTGTTCTTATATTTTTAGGAAGATCCATGTACTTTTGTCCATAACATCTCAGTAATTTGTATTCCCACCTATAATGCTAATGAAATCCCCTTTCTCCACATCTGTACTAGCATCTGTAATTTGCTTTTTTGATAATAGCTACTCTAACTCATAAGAGGTAATCTCACACTGTTAATTGATTTACACTCCCTTAACATATGTGAAAATTCCAAGAGAATTTAAATGCCAGTTGAAAAAGATAGCCAATTAATAGCCAATTAAAAGAGCTAAGCCCATGGGCCTGGAATAAATTCATCAAATTTATAGAAAGAAGTCCCATGAACATAGGAATATATTAAGACCATTCAAAATGCCCCCAAATACAAGGTATCTATGCCACCCCTCAAAATTACACCTAAGCACACATTTAATAATAAAATATAGTATTATAATAAATAATATATAATGTAATATAAAACATATATGGTATAATATGATGTATACTATAATATAAAACATAATATATAATATAATAAAATATTATGTAATATAATAATTTAATATCATACAGCTAGATATTTTTCCATTAGCACATGGAAAAGGAAAGATCACTATTGCTTCTAGTCACCATTATCATCATGATCCCAGCTTGTGCAGGACACAAGGTCATATACAAAATTCAGGTTCATTGCTTTATAACCATATTGAGCAACAAGGAACACAAAATTTAAGTCAATAGTATTATTTTTATCAAAGGAAAAAATGACATGCTTGGAGATGAATTTACTGATATATGTATAAACAATGTATACAAAAGTATAAAACTTACTGAGAGAAACTAAAGATGAAAACATAGCTGAAGCAAATTTAAGCAAGAAGAGAAATACTGGAGACAGCACAATACTTGATCTCTGATTATACTACAGATCTGTAGTAACAAAAAAAGAGTGATATTGGCATAAAAACAGAAGTGATGAACAATAGAATAGAATAGAATAGAAGACACAAAAGCAACCCACATGGATACAGATATATGATACTTGACAAAGATTCCAAAAACATACATTGAAGAAAACATTTTTTAACCAATTGTGCTGGGAAAACTAAATAACCATATGCAAAAGAAAAAGCACAGATTGCTATCTCTCACCCTCTACAGAAGTCAACTAAAAGTGGTTCAAAGACCTAGGAATTAGATCAGAAATTTTGCAACTTCTAGAAGAAAGCATAGCATAAACCACCCAACATATTGGCACAGCCAACCACTTCTTCAATAACATTTCTAAAGCTCAAGAAACAAAACTGAAAATTGGTAAGATAATAGCATAAAATTTGAAAAAAAAATGCTTCCACACAGCAAAGTAAGAATGAAAGAAGATCTTTGACAGTTATTCACCAATGGGAGAATAATATCCAGAATATATAAAGATATATAAAAAGGACACACACATACAAAAAAAAAAAAAACCCTGCAATTAATAACTGGCAAAAAACTAAGCAGATATTTATCAAAAGAAGAAATCTAAATAAAAATAGCCAACAATTATAGAAAAAAATGTTTAACAATCTTAGCAATCAGGGAAATTATAATGAAAACTACACTGAGACATCATATGATTCCAGTTAAAATGACAATCATCAAGAATACAAATAATGGTGTGTGGATGTGTGTGTGTGTGTGTGAGAGAGAGAGAGAGAGAGTGTGGTGTGTGTGGTGTGTGTGTGTGGTGTGTGTGTGTGAGTGTGCGCGCTCGGAGTGTGTGTATTTGTGCATCGGCGGTCCTGCAGGTCCCAGATGTTGCGGACAGTATGAGGCGAGCGCAGGGGGACAGGGACCAGCAGCTGTCGCCGCCGCTCTCAGTATCATCATGAACTCATGGCTTTTAATTCATTGTGTTCTACCAACAATTACAATCTTTGTGATGCACAAGATGTTCCATATTTGGCCTGTGGGAGCCCTTTCAGCTCAGTGTAGTGAAGAAAGAACAGAAATCTTTGTTCCCTGACTTTGGAAACCTTGTTTAACCTTCAAACTGGCGATGTCAAGGGTTCCAAGTCCTCCACCTCCGGCAGAAATGTCGAGTGGCCCTGTAGCTGAGAGCTGGTGCTACACTCAGATCAAGGTAGTGAAATTCTCCTACATGTGGACCATTAATAACTTTAGCTTTTGCCGGGACGAAATGGGTGAAGTCATTAAAAGTTCAACCTTTTCATCAGGAGCCAATGATAAACTGAAATGGTGTTTGCGAGTAAACCCAAAAGGGCTAGATGAAGAAAGCAAAGATTACCTGTCACTTTACCTGTTACTGGTCAGCTGTCCAAAGAGTGAAGTTCGGGCAAAATTCAAATTCTCCATCCTGAATGCTAAGGGAGAAGAAACCAAAGCTATGGAGAGTCAACGAGCTTATAGGTTTGTGCAAGGCAAGGACTGGGGATTCAAAAAATTCATCCGTAGAGATTTTCTTTTGGATGAGGCTAACGGGCTTCTCCCTGATGACAAGCTTACCCTCTTTTGTGAGGTGAGTGTGGTACAAGATTCCGTAAACATTTCTGGCCAGAATACCATGAATATGGTGAAGGTTCCTGAATGCCGGTTGGCAGATGAGTTAGGAGGGCTGTGGGAGAATTCCCGGTTCACAGACTGCTGCCTGTGTGTTGCTGGCCAAGAGTTCCAGGCTCACAGAGCTATCTTAGCAGCACGTTCTCCAGTTTTTAGTGCCATGTTTGAACATGAAATGGAGGAGAGCAAAAATTGTTCCATATCATCATGAAAATTTTGATTAAAATGCCAGTAGTTGCCCCACCCCATTTCTCTCTCTCAGCACTGGCAAACATATTCTCATAGATATAGACCTGGTGCCTAATACTAAACATATCTCTTTTCACCGCACTAAATGACAGATTGAGTTTCTGAACTCACTAGGGATAATAGATAGGAAGTGATGCAAAAAGTCATCATTTAATGTTCATAAGACCATACTCTTAAAAGAAAAATACAGTAGCTTGAGTCCCATATGCAATAATTTCCATAGAATATAACCATATTTCCAATCACATCCAAGATGGCTGTCTAGAAGATGGCTACAATCTGTGTTGCTCTGTGACCTGAGATTCAAGTAGTGGAAATACTGTTTCTCTGTAGTTTATTGGAGGATCTTTACATCTGCTCCTGCTTAGGAATCCTGGCTGCTGTTCCAGTGCAGGTCCCTAGGCCTCAGTGTCAGCACGGGACTCTCAGCCACTCAACCACGCAATATTTTAGATCACTTGGAAGACAGAACTTCAGACAATGAAGACAAAATATTTAATTCAGAAAATTAAGTTGACCACACAGTGAAGATGGTAAAAAAATCATGAGTAGAATATATCATAATCATGGAATAACATAAAAAGACCAAATTTAAGAATTATTAGGATAGAGGAAGGTATAGAGTTACAAACCAAAAAAAAATAAAATAAAATAAAATAAAAATAAACAATTGATTCAATGAAAAAATATCAGAAAATATTCCAAACATAAAGAATGAATTGGAAAATCAAATACAAGAGGCTTACAGGACATCAAATGTACAAAATCACAACAGACCTACACCAAGGCATACTATAATGAAAATGCCTAACATACAGAATAAGGAGAGAATTTTAAAAGCCACGGAGAAAAGAATCAGATTACATATAGGGGGAAACCAATAAGGATCTCTGCAGATTTTTCAACCCAGACCCTGAAAGCTAAAAGATGCTGAAATAACATATATCAAGCTCTGAAAGAAAATGGATGCCAATCAAGAATCTTCTATACAGCAAAATTAAGCTTCATATTCGATGATGAAATAATGACCTTCCATGATAAACCAAAGCAAAAAGAATTTACAACTTGGAAGCCTGAACTACAGAACATCCTCAGCAAAATATTCCATAAGGAGGAAATGAAAAACAACAATGAAAATCAGCAAAGGCAGGTACTACACTAGAGGGAAAATGAATCAAAGGAGAAACCAAGTCAAGTTAAAAACCAAAAGTAAACAAAAATGCCCAGGAATACAAATAATGTCTCAATAATAACCCTGGATATTAATGGCTTGAACTCATCAATTAAAAGACATAGACTTGCAGATTGGATTTTTTTAAAAAAGACCCAACAAATCCTGCCCTCAAGAGATTCATTAGATAGGAAAAGACATCCATAGATGGAAGCTGAAAGATTGGGAAAAATCATACCACTCATATAGACTGCAGAAACAAGCAGGGGTTTCCATCCTCATATCAAATAAAGCAGACTTCAAGACAAAGTTAATCAAAAGGTTTAAAGAAGGATATTATATACTGCTTAAGGGAACCATATATTAACAAGAACTAAAAATTATAAATATATATGCCCCAAACAATGGAACATCTATGTGCATCAAACAAACTCTTCTCAATTTTATGAGTGAAATAGACCACAACACAATAATTCTGGGGGACATTAATACATATCTTTCACCACTGAATAGATATATCAAACAAAAGCAAAACAAAGAAACTGTAGAGCTCAATAATTCAATCAATAACTTAGACTTAACTGACATATATAGAATATTTCATTCTTCAACAAGTTAATACACTTTCTTTTCAGCAGCACATGGATCCTTCTCTAAAATAGACCATATATTATGCCACAAAGCAACTTTAGAAAAGACAAAAAAGTAGAGATACTATCCTGCATTCCATCAGATCATAATGAAATGAAATTAGAAATAAATGATAAAATAAAAAAATAGAAACAAGTCCAATACCCAAAGAGTAAATAATATGCTATTGAATGAACAATGATTGCAGAAGACATCAAAGAGCACATTAAAAAATTCTTTGAGTAAATGAGAACACTTATACAACATATCAAAATCTATGGGACAATATGAAGATGGTACTAAGGAAAATTCACTGCATGGAATTCATTCTATAAAAGAAGAAAAAGTGAACAAACAAGTGCCCTTACATTACATCTCAAAGTCCTAGAAAAAGAACAAATCAACACCAAAAGCAGTAGAAGACAGGAAAAATTAAAATCAGAGCTGAAATCAATGAAAATGAAACAAAAGAAACAATTGAAAAATTGACAAAACAAAAAGTTTGTTATTTGAAAAAATAAATAAAATTAATAAACCCTTAGCTATGTTAATGAAGAGAAGGAAAGATAAAACTCAAATTACTAACATCTGTCTGTGATGAAAAAGAAAATATTACAAGGAACACTAGAAATACAGAAGATAATTAGAAATTATTTTGAAAATCTGTACCCAAATGAAATAGAAAATATTAAAGACATCGACAAATTTCTAGAGTCATATGATTTGCCCAAACTAAATCAGGATGATATACACAAGTTAAAAAGATCAATTTCAAGCAACGAAATAGAAGACACCATCAAAAACTACCAACCAAGAAAAGCCCAGGACCAGACAGATGCACAGGTGAGGTCTACAAGACCTTCAAAGAAGAAATAATACCAATACTCCTCAAATTATTCCATAAAATAGAAAAAGAGGGAACACTTCTAAACTCATTCTATGAGACTAATATCACCAATATCAAAGACACATCAAAGAAAAAAAAACTTCAGACCAATATCTATAATGAACTCAGATGCAAAAATTCTCAATAAAATTCTGTCAATTCAAATAAAAAACATATCAAAAAGATAGGGTACCATGATCAAGTGGAGTTCATCCCAGGGATGCAAGATTGGTCAACATAAGAAAATCAATAAATGTAATTCATCACATCAAGAGACTTAAATATCATCTCAATAGATGCAGAAAAAGCATTCAAAAAATACAGCACCTTTTCATGTTCAAAACACTAGAAAAACTAGGGATAACAGGAACATATCTCCACATTGCAATAGCTATCTATTCTAAGCCCAAGGCCAACATCATTCTAAATGGGGAAAAAAAGTTAAAAGCATTCCCTCTAAAAACTGGAACAAGACAGGGATGCTTCCTTTACCACTTCTATTTAACATAGTTCTTGAAACTCTAGCCAGAGCAATTAGACAAATGAAAGAAATTGAAAGGATACAGATAGGAAAAGAAGAATTCAAAACTATTACTACTTGCCAATGACATGATTCTATGCCTACATGATCCACAAAATTCCATCAGAAAACATCTAGAACTAATAAATGAATTCAGCAATGTAGCAGGATATAAAATCAACACCCATTAATCAAATGCATTTCTGCACATCAGTGACAAATTCTCTGAAAGAGAAATTAGAAAAACAACCCCTTTAAAATAGCCTCAAAAATTAAAATACTTGGGAATCAACTTAATGTAAGGTGAAAGACCTCTAAAATAAAAATGCAGAATACTAAAGAAAGAAATTAAAGAGAACCTTAGAAGATGGGAAGTTCTCCCTTGTTAATGGATTTAGGCAGAATTAATATTGTCAAAATGACCATTCTACCAAAAAGCACTATACAAATTTAATGCAATTCCAATAAAAACCCCAATGACATTTCTCATAGAAATAGAGAAAGCAATCATGAAATTTATCTGGAAAAAATAAAAGACCCAGTATAGCCAAAGGGATCCTTGACAAGAAGAGTGAAGCAGATGGTATCACAATACCAGATCTTAACCTATACTACAGAGCAATAGTAACAAAAATGTCATGGTTTTGGCACCAAAATAGACTTGTGGACCTATGGTACAGAATAGAGGACACAGAGACTAATCCACATAAGTGCAGTTATCTCATACTAGACAAAGGTGCCAAAGACGTATATTGGAGAAAAGATAGCCTCTCCAACAAATGGTGCTGGAAAAACTGGAAAGCCACATGAAGAAAGTGAAATTAAACCCCTATCTCTCATCATGCACAAAACTCAACTCAAAAGTGGATCAAGGACCTAGGAATAAGACAAGAGACCCTGTGCCTAATAGAAGAAAAGGTAGGCTCAAATCTTCCTCTATAAGACTCCTATAGCACAAAAAAATAAGATCAAGCATCAATAAATGGAATGGATTCAAACTGAAAAGCTTCTTTTCAGAAAAAGAAATAATCAATAGGGTGAAGAGAGAGCTTACAGAATGGGAGCAAGTTTTTAGCACTTGCACATCAGATAGAGCACTAATCTCTAGGATGTATAAAGAACTCAAAAAATTTAACACCAAAAAACCAAGTAACCCAATTAATAAATGGGCCAAGGAAATGAACAGAAGATGATATACAATCAATCAACAAATATATGAAGAAATGTTCAACATCTCTAGCTATTAAAGAATTGCAAATGAAAACTACTCTAACATTTCATCTCATTCCAGTCAGAATGGAAGCTATTAAGAATACAAAAACAGTAAGTGTTAGCAAGGATGTGGGGAAAAAGGCACACTCATACATTGCTGGTGGGACTGCAATCTGATGCAAGCAATCTGGAAAGCAGTATGGAGATTCCTTGGAAAACTTGGAATGGAACCACCATTTGACCCAGCTATCCCATTCCTCCGTCTAATCCCAAAGGACTTAAAAACAGCATGCTACATCAATGTTTATAGCAGCACAATTCACAATATCTAAATTGTGAAACAAACCTAGATGCCCTTCAGTAGATGAATGGATAAAGAAACTGTGGTATATATACACAATGGAATATTACTCAGCATTAAAAGAAAACAAAATCATGGCATTTTCAAGTACATGGATGGAGTTGGAGAATATCATGCTAAGTGAAGCAAGACAATTTCAAAAAAACAAAAACAAAACAAAACAAAGGGGGGTGTTTTTTCTGATATGTGGATGCTGATCCATAATGGTAGGGGGAGCATGGGAGGAATGAAAAAAATTTAGATAGGGCAAAGTAGTGGGAGAGAGAGGGATGGGGCATGGGTGTAGGAAAGATGGTGGAATGAAATGGGCATCATTACCCTAGGTACATGTATGAAGACACGAATGGTGTGAGTCTTCTTTTTGTACAACCACAGACATAATAAATTGTGCTCTATATGTGTACTATGAATTGAAATGCATTCTGCTCTCATGTATAACAAATTAAAATAAATAAACAAATAAACAAACAAACAAATAAATAAAAAATGTTCTGCCTGCCCTGCAGGAGAAACCACAGAAAAGGTATTGACATGGCTTGGAGAGGCTAAGTGGCCCAGTCAAACCCACAGAGACCCTGACCTAAGTGTGAAGCAGCCTTGGAGCCTCCAGGATGGCCCAGCTGCCAGCAGAAAACCACATTGGATACCATTTGATACCATGTGGAGATGAAAGATTTCTCATTCCAGCCAAGTTCAAATTCTTCACCCATAAAATCATGAGATAAAATTAAAAAATGGTTACTTAGGGCTGGGGATGTGGCTAAAGCGATAACGCACTCACCTGGCATGCATGGGGTGCTGGGTTTGATCCTCAGCACTACATAAAAATAAAATAAAGATGTTGTATCCACCTAAAACTGAAAAATAAATATTAAAAAAATTCTCAATTCTTTCTCTCTCTTTAAAAAATGGTTACTTAAAGCTAATATATATATATATATATATATATATATATATATATATATATGTGTGTGTGTGTGTGTGTGTGTGTGTGTGTGTGTAATTCCTTCCTCCCAGCAGCTGCTATACACACACATTCACATATGCACATATGTATATTATACACACATCTCCGTATTATATATGTTATTAATTTGGGTTTTTTTGTTTTAATTTGGTTTGGTTTGCTTTTTGTGCCAGGATTGAACTCAGGGGCACTCAAACTCTGAGCCCCATCCCCAGCCCTATTTTATATTTTATTTAGAGAAAGGTCTCACTGAGTTGCTTTAGTGCGTCACCATTTCTGAGGGTGGCTTTGAACACACAATCCTCCTGCCTCAGCTTCCCAAGCTATATATCATATATGTGATATGATATGATATATATATATATATATATATATATAGCATATAATATACATATACTATATTATATGTTATGAATAATATATATGATATATATATACATATATATATATATATATATATATATATATTACACACATACATACACACATACACATAATGTAGCTGTTGAATATTTGGGGCACGTATAGATCAATGTATTCTTATGAGGTAATACAAATTCATCTGCAGTTTATTTGTTATCAGTTTTGTTCGTCGGGTTCTGTGATTTTCAATTGATACAAGTCAAAGGATCTGTTTATAGTCAATCCATTCTATTTCGGAATGTCACGTCTCACATTGTGTATTCAGTAGACTCATATTTGTATTGTTTAATGCATAATAAGTAGGATTTCTGATGAGAGATCATTTATTTTTTCTCCAAGGGCTTCACAATGTTTTTGCTTCTGTGAAAGCACTGTGAGTCAGATTTCTCTAGTTGGAACTTTGGACCTTCTGTCCATTATAATGACCACCATCACTCAGTTTGCCTCTGGCAAATATTGTTAAAACTTGACCTCTTCCACCCTAGAATATAATTATCATCATTAAAATAAGGGAGCCCTTTCTAAGCAAGTACCTCCAGACCACACTCCTAGTTGAAAACAGAATAAGCACTATAATAACTTTTTTTCACCAATGTATTCCTCATTCTTAACAACTCAAGGATTCTATAAATGGACAGATATGAATGAGCAAGTGAGATACAAGTTATAAATTATGTGCAAGGATTTCATCTGAGGTCATTTCAACTTGTTATTCTAATTCTTTTCTCTGTATTATTCCAAAAATTCTTAATACTTTGATTTACTGAGTTAAATCTTTTGTCTAGATTTAAGACAATTAACTTATTCAACAGAGCGATGTACACATACCAAGCAAGCACAATGGATTTGGAACCTCTAGTTTGAGAATTCTCTTTGGTACATTGAACAGAACCTAGATTTTTCTTACTTCCTTTTCAAATTCTTTCCAGAATTCACATGGATTTTTGCCCCTATACTTTGTTTTTTTTTTAATCTTACTGCCAATGAGTTAACAAAACCTTATGATTCTTTGGATATGAAAGTTCCCTCCTCATATTTTGAAAATCTCTTTGGATATGCTTGGGTATGGATCTAATTATATATAGATCAGTGAGGCTCTCTTACTTAACACATATTTTCTACATTCCTTTCTTGCCAAAACAGGTTGAAAATATTTTTGGCTGCAACCAGATTCAGTAACACTTCCCCCCAGGTTTTGTCATACCTTTTGGAGTCACAGACCTAAAAAATGGGAATTTACCTCTGTTGTTTATTTCACCTCATAATAATGTGCTCACATGTTTGAGGAGAAGCTATCATTTGCATACATGGTATTAAAATTATGTGGTGAATTACTTTCAATAATGATAAATGCATTTTAAATATTTAAATTACAGAAAATAAATGCACATAAATATTGATAATAATATTGAAATAATAAATATTAATATATTATTATTGATTTCTAGTTCTAATATTATAAAGTAATGATTATATTACTCTGCTGTTATATTGCAGAAACAGAAGAAGGACAAAAATACATATAAAAACTAATGTCAAGGAAGCTATGAAATTCTTAGATAAGATGCAACACATGCATCAGAAAAACAATGAAAATCAGTAAGGATGCAGGCAAATATTCAAATTATAGACTTGGGATACACTCTTGATTTAAATATCTTCCCTCTGGTGAAACAGTACCAAATAGGAGAGTCACTCATGATACACTGATAATATCCTGACTCCCAAATAATTCTTATCAATGAATTCCTCTCATACCCAATTTAGCAAGTAAAATATTCAATACATATATTTCAATCTGTTTTTATTTTTAGTTGTCATATGTGAGAACAGTCTAGGTGTATTGATATCTTCTAGATTGTTATTAAAAGCCTAATAAGTAGACAAAAAGTTAATTCTGCTGAATTAAATTTAACTGCATTCATATAATAAGGCTAATTTTAAAATCTGCTAGTCTTTCCTGGATATACCTCATAGGAATAATATCAGACTGCTCAGTGAGAGTCCTCTAATCTTGGTTCCTGGTTCTGAAGGCTGAAGTTCCAAATGGTGTCTGGAAAGGATCATTGCATGATGGAATGCAGAAGAACAAATGAGCATGTAAGAAGAGAAGTTCTCATGACCTCCTCCCTTAAATCTTTACTTCAAAATACTGTTAGACTTGGGGATAGACTCATGATTTAGATATCTCTCCCCTTGTGAATTTCAATATGATTTTTGCAGGAGTCATTCAAGCTACAACACTGCTGCAATATTGGATACACATTTTCTTATACTCTTCAAAACCAAGAGAAGGTAAAGCAAAAAGAAAACAGTCCAACTTAGCTATGAACATGTGGTGATGGGCAATGCAGGCTCATATATGTAATTAATGCACCACTCTGCTAGGACATGTTGATAGTGGGGTAGTGTGGGATGGGTGGCATACTGGAATTCTGTATATTCTTCTCAGTTTTGCAGTAAACCTAAGCTGCTTTCAAATAGAGACTCCATTAATTTTTTAAGGTTGCAAGAAGATACTGGGCATATTCTATCTCTTTTTTGCTCTGCATATTTATGGAGTTGAAGAAAATGAATTTGAGTCAGAGTAAGTATTTGGAAAACATGAGATTTCAACAATGTTTTATGCAATACGTAGATTCCAGTTCTACATATATTAGCTATATACTATGGGTCAATACTTCCTATTAAAGATTCCTAAACTTCATATGCTTGAGACATTTAAAGTCTAGTGAAACTGTGGACTCTTACTCAAAACCAGGCACATAATAAATGGAGATGAAAATATACAGTGCTTTAGTGGAAGCCAATTATGGAGTTACTAAAATGTTACTTTTTAAAACAGGTTATATAGATTTTATTATTGTGATTAAAGAAATTACTACAACAATTTGAAAGCTTCTTCGTGTGTATGTGACATACACATATATATTTACATACATACATTAGTTTTCATGTGATATCAAAGCCTGCAGTTCTACTAGTGGCAATACAATTACTACTGATACAGATGTGATTTTATAATTTAACTAGAAGTAAAAGTGGATGCTAATTTTCAGTTAAATATAAATGGAAACAAGACTGCATTTTGTTTTCCAGTCTGAAACATATAGCCATCCTAAATGCTACAAAAGCCTTAGAGAATCCTAGGTCCCCAGATACAGAAACTCTGCTTTATAGTTAACTCCATTTTGAGTCACTTTGTATATTCCAGAAGTTGTACTTAACATTTTACAAAATACTAACAATATCTACCTTATAAATCTCTTCACCTAGTGATTGCACTTGTTTGATTCATATTGTATCAAATGATATGAAATTTTATTGGATAAACAGAAGAAGCCTTTCTCTTCTAATCAAATAACCTTAATTAATTTTGCACATATTTCCAGGTGTGGTGGTGCACACCTGTATTCCCAGTGACTCTGGAGGTTGAGGCAGGAGGTTTGCAAGTTCAAAGACAGCCTCAGCAACTTAGTGAGGTCCTAAGTAATTTACTGAGGCCCTATCTCAAAATAAAATATAGAAAAGGATGGAGATGTGGCTTAGCAAAAAATTCATGTATTTATTTCATCCTGAGATAAAATACTGACATTTGCTAATAAATATACTTGCTCTTAAAAATAAAGCTATATTAAAGTATTGTCAGACTTAGAGCTTGAGCAAGATCTAAGGTAAGAGATTCACCTTCCTGTCAATAGATGCCTCCAAAACAAATCACAAGATATATTACCACATATTTTCTAATATTTTGAATTATTTTAAAATGCTTACCTGTCTTTATTAAAGTTTTTCAATTGCTTGAAGCGATATAGGTGTTTTACATATCCAATGACAAAAATTAAAGAATTACTTGTCAGACCACGAATAGAGCATTTTGTTAAATTCTAAGTCATACGTCTTATAATAAATATTTATATAGTGTATTTGAGGAACAATTTTCCATGTTGCTTGCTATAATCTAGCAACTCAGGAGGCTGAGATAGGATCAGAAGTTCCAGGGAAGCCTCAGCAACTTAGGCCCTAAACAACTTAGCAAGACCCTGTCTCAAAAACAAAGACTGGGAATATAGTGCTAAAGGTGCCCCTGGGTTTAATTCCCAGTAAAATAAATATCAGAGAAAATCCAGAATGACATTGGTTTTCCAAAATTATACAGAATTAAGAAATAAATAGCAGAAAAGTTTGTATTTATTTAGCCAGGATTTCTCAAAACTTGAAGTTCTCTAAACTTGAAATTTAGTCATAGGTAAGAATAAAATAAATCAGGACCTTTGAGAGACAAAACGTTAGAAGGGATAATGCAGCAAGTAAGCACCTACCTGTGGGATAGGAAGCAAGTTCCATGTGGAACCACTCACATGATGTGTAGATGACCAGTTGACAATAGACCCCATCCCCCGTGCAGGAGAATTAGATGACCATGGAAACAGGAAACACTTCTGATGCCAAAACATTGACTTATTATTTGTAAAAAACAAATTTTAATTATTTTTAAATTTTATTTTCTCCAAAATTAAAAACCATGAATTCTTATTAAAGTAATTCAAAAGAACCATAACATGTGGAAATAGGTCCTGTAGGTTCCTGCTGCTTCAATGAAAAGAAAAATATGATCAACTTCTGGGTGATCCAAAAATTCTTCCTATTTCCCTTTAATATATTTTAAATTAAAAGGTCTTCAACAGAGAAAGAAAAGAAAGATCAAACAGCTTTTTAATTTGAGAACTAGAAAATGTATTATTATCACTTAAGCTTCATATTGAAAATTTTCAAATGGAATAAAATATCTTCAGATTAATGTAAAATTTTTTGTAACTTGTAATCACGAATTACTTATGTATAACCTCTGGGGCTTATTTGCCTTGTTGATGGACACAGTAAGCTACCAAATATTGATTTCCTGGTTCCTACCTCAAAGAGTTAATATAGGTCATGAGAAAAATTGGGGCCATGGGTAGCAATTTATTACAGTTAATACAAAGAAAACATTTTGATGTATCCCTCCACATCAGACAAAATTCTAGACTTATCTTTATAATACTGTAGTACATAGAAAATTGTCATTTTGAAAAATAAATTAATACTCATAAAAATGATATTGTCTTAACAATAGACAGTGGGTCAGAGCTTTTACTGATATCTCATGCATAATATTATTATAATTACATGATACTACTGTCTTGTATACTCATCAAGGTTTTTTTCAGTATTAGCAAACACAGTCTGACATAAAGAGTCTAAGAATAGAAAACCAATTGTAGAATCTGAAAGATAGTAAATTTGGAGAGTGTGGAATGAATCTGACGTAATCTTCCTATGTACACAGACGTATATACCACAGTGAAACTCATCATGTAGAAACCAAAATTAATTAAAAAATAACTAAGGGCAAATAACAGAAAGATCAAAAGCAGGAAGGGATCAGGTAGAGGAAAGGGGAAGGAGAGTTCTTGGGGTCTGAATTAGAAAAAAGATATATTCTATGCTTGTATAATTATATCAAAATGGATTCTACTGTCATGTATGACTAAAAAGAACCAAATAGAGCAAATTTACATGATTTTTCAAAACAGTATTTGAAATTATATCCTGATTGTTAATATTATGTTTTTTTTAGTATTTAAAGAAGTATACTGTCTTCTATAACTAATTAAAACAAATTAAAAAAGAAATAAATGGTAAGTTTAGCCTGCTTTCTAATATATATGAATTAAGATTTATATCTGATAATCTTAAACATTCATAGAATGTCATTTTATTTATGTCAATCATAGAAATGTATTTTCATTACCAAATGTTTTCCATAGTGCTGGAGTAAATCTTAGTTAGATAGAGATGACTTTGGGTAATTTGTCAATGTAGCAATAGAAAATGAATGTAGCATTTCAACTTTCACTTTTATCCTTCTCTAATATTTCTTTAGAAAAGAATTCAGTATTTTTTTTTCCTTTACACTATGATAAATATTTAGTTTAGAGTTTATATTCTTCTAATGTCAGATTTAAGAAACTTATGTTTCTTTAAAATTGTCCTAGTTTTGGTGGATGAAATATTTATTTCAGAATGGAAGGATTGAACTGTAATTTTAACATTGGTTTTTATTTTTCATATTTTGAGTTATTTTACTTTTTTCCTAATGACTTAGATTGTATTGGCTAATCCAAGGTGTGTTTTTATTACTCTCTTTTCTTTTTTCCAATTATTACTCTTTATATTTATATTTTAATTCATCATTTTATTTTCATTATTTTATGTTATGATTTGGATCTGAAAATATCCCCCAAAGAGCTATGCATTAGGTGATTCAAATATATTCAGAGGTCAAAGGTTAGATTATGGAATTGTAATGTCATTATGGATTAATCCATTTGATTGAGTACTGCGTGGTAAGTGTAAGCAGGTCGGTGTGGCCGTAGGACATAAGTCACTGGGGGTGTGGTCTTTCACAATATCTTGTCCCTCACTATATCTTGTCTGTCTTTGATTCCTAGTTGCCATAAGCTTGGTTCTTCCTCCACCACACCACCCTGCCATTGATATCTTGCCTCCTCTCAGTCCCAGAGCAATGGAGCTGACTGACCATTGACCATCTCTGAAACCGTGAAACCAAATAAATATTTTCTTGTCTAAATTGATATTGTCGGGTATTTCAGTCAGAGCACTGAAAAGCTGGCCGAAACAACTCAAATTTTATTTTATTTATTTACACTTTACACAGTTTGACAGATTTATTGGAACTTTTGCCACAAACACTTTTAGAATCTTCCATTCAGTCTTATTTTGTAATTAATACAAATATTTATGTGTGTAACATTTTTGTTATGTGTTCACATATGTTGTGATTTACAGAAATGTCATGAATATTATGTTAAAAATATTCTACACTTTCTATTTTTATTGAAAGATTGTTTTTTATGAAACTCACTTCTGCAATTTAACATTTTTTGCAAGAGTTATGTGTATACATTTGTGTATACAAGTCTGTGTGTGCTTAAATTTTCTAAAAAATATTGTCTTAATTATAGAAGTTTTTATCTACTCAATTCATTCATCACAGTATATTTTCTTTGTCATTATTAATATACACATATACTTACAAGTTATGATTATTGCATAAGCACTTGTGAAGATGTTTCTATACATAGCAATTATATCTAACAAATTATTACATTGACTAGATTCTCACAATTATTGCTTAGTATTTTTTCCATATTTTTATGAACTGAAAGAGCTGAAAGATAAAATTTCCTTTAGTCTGTCATTTTTGTTTCATGAAAATTAATACCTGCATATTTCTGACCACAAGTTATTCATGATGGATTTCAGTAATTAAGGGTCTCCACTTTTTCTTATTTAATGACTTGCCCTAGATTTTTGGTCTCTAAAGTTTATATCATCACTCAATTTTCCCTTTATCACTGTACTTCTTTGATATTAAAATATTGATATTTTTTACTTCCAATAATTATAAGAACTTTTTTCAAATGTAGCTTTTGCAGTGCAGCATGTATTTAGATTTTGTTCTGGGATCCATATATGGGAGAATATTTTTCTAATCATAGATTTCTTGGTGTTCGTATGAGAAATATTTTCTGCTTCAGAATTAATTTCAACAAATTTTAATTATTAAATTCTTAATATTAGAATGTATTTTACTCTATGAAATATTTATGTTCCCACAAGTAATTATTTCACAAACATTAGCTATTTTTTCTATAGTGCAAATTATTATATTCACTAATTTATTTTGACGTGTACAGAAATCCTTTTACTTTTCTTCTTAGAGTTACAATGCTACCCATATTGTGTATAGTTTTCATTGATTTTGCTTTTTTACTACTTCCACTGGTGCATTTAGTTTTGTTTTGACTTCATTATTTATGTTTGAATTCTTTTTTTTAAGATCTGTCAATCTAATTTTTATTTCCTTTTGTTGACATATCTTCAATAATCCTTACACTTTTGATTTGACACCTAGGTATGTACAGCACAATCTGAAGATTTTTGGTGGATGTTTTTGATTTCCTTTTCATCAGAATATTCACCTCTACTTAACATGAAAATGTCTCTTACATTCTACATTTATTTTCATTATTCCTTCCTTTATATTTTGGTCAACGTTTTTTGATTGGTGATCCAATTATGTTTATTTACACATGCCTACCCATCTTCCTCAACCATGTACTTGAAGCAAAGGAATTTTGAAAAAAAAAAAGCCATTCATTCTGGTTAAGACACTATTTGGGCCTGTCTGAAGCTCTTTACACAAAGTGTGTGTGTGTGTGTGTGTGTATGTGTGTGTACCTGGGCACTTGTATGCATGGGTGTGTACACGTGTGGGTATTTTGTAGCAATTCACTGACAATTACTCTGTCCTTAATAGGCTGGAAATTGCAAAGCAAGCCTGTTGGTCTCCTTCAGGAATGAATGTTTTATATATATATATTAGTTGTTGTTGGACACAATATCTTTATTTTTATGTGGTGCTGAGGACAGAACCCAGGGCCTTGCACATGCTAGGGGAGTGCTCTATGGCTGAGCCACAACCTCAGCCCCTCCAGGAATGTTTATCCATTTACTTCACAGTCTCAGATGCAACCAGGCTCCCAGTGATAGTACAGTGTTTCAAGCATGTGGTTCTGACGTCCAGTGTGCATTTCAGCATCGAGGAAATGCTGTTTTATGGGAGCTCTGTTTGGTCTTAGGTGCTCTTGTAGCCACTGGTCAAAAGTTAATTTTACTGGTCGTCCATCCTCATTTACACTACATTTGGGAACTATAAGTTTTAAAATAATTAAAAACATTATTTTCTATTTCTGTTCACTAACTTTCTTTGTTTTATATTGATTTAGATAATAATATAATGGAGAAACAATTTAAAAAATTCTAACTTGGAAAAATGTAATAAAACCCCAATCTTTCATAATAAATTTGTTTGTATGCTCTTCTTCAGAGCAAACCTCATAAACTTGATTTAAACAATTCTTTATCTGGATTATAGTTATGCATGCATTTATAAGCAACACATAGTATAAAAGTACATATATTAAGAAATTAAATACACATATCAAGGAGTACATGTATTCATCTATTTTATTCAATATTTTGTAACATTTTATTATTATGTGAAACATAATTCAAAAATAAATATTCAGTGATTGGCCATTTTTACCTTGCTTTAATTATTTTTTCTACACACCCACAAACATACATACATGCAGTTTATTTTCTGAATGATTTGGTATAAATGTAAAGATATTATGACAATTTTCTCTAAATAGTTCAATGTGTTTCCTAAGAATAAGAACTTTTCTTACAAACACATATCTTGACACATAAATGTTGGAATTAAGACATTGATAAGAGATGCAAAGCTATTACCTCATTCATGTTTCTTATTTCAGTAGTTTCCCTAGGCTCCCACCAATTCTCCTTAGCATCACCTCCTTCATTCTAGTATTGAATCTAGTCCATGATGTGTATTTGATTATCAAATATCTTCAAACATTTCAAGCTTAACCTATTTTGTTATTGATTATCTTTAATGCTGTTGTACTTCCTTTAAGTTTTTGTTATACAACTAGTTAAAAATACTTTTATATATGTGAAAAATCACCAAGAACACTATGAAATTGCAGTTCTCAGTGATAAGATATACATTATTCAGATGTTTAAAAATTAGGACCCTCCCAAAAGTTTAAGTGCTAATTTGCATCTTACTATAATTTTTTTTATCTTATTCTTTATTTCTTTTCCAAAAGTTATGCTTACATTTATTTCCTTTTTGTCATTATTATTTTGTGAGTTGTTTTATTCATCTCCTTGAATACAAGATTAGTGTTATTTTGATCTAATTACCATTAAATTTCCTATTTATATATTTTGCACATTTTTAAATTGTATATTTTTTTATCTGGAATTGAAAGATTGGCTTCCTATTAAATTGAAAATTTTATTAAAGGGGCTACATGTTAACCCTCATACATTGAAATATATCCTCTAGTCCTAGTAATTCATTGTTCATGCTTTATGACATATTTATCAAAAAAAAATTATTGTTGTGTGATACACATTTTGTCAAATTTAATGGAACTGTTCCCTATTACATAAGTTAACATATACATTCATGATGTATTATAAACATTTTCAATTTTTTCTGATAATATTTGAATCTATAAATTTATGTTGCATATGGGAAGAAGTACAAAGCTAATTGCTTGTATTCATATGAATAACAAATTGATAAGATTCATGCATTATTTATATTTTCCTCAAAGTTTTAGTAGTTCTTCCATTCTGTATGTGAAATAGTTGAGTCTGTTATGGTCTTATTCTGTTTCAGTGAGTATTTGTCTGTTACATATAAAATTTTTTAATAAAAGCAACAAAAGCATGTTTTACATTAATTTTAAGTATATTTATGTTAATTTATTAGTATTTCTACATTGATTTTAATATTTTTATATTTAATAATTCTGATATTTTAATTCATACATTAAAATTATAATGCATATTTTCTGTTTACATATATATGTATTTTTTCTTGCCACGTTGAGGATGAAATCAGGGCCTCACTCATACGAGGCAAGCGCTTGTACCACTAAGCAACATCCCCACCCCATGTGTTAGAAGAAACTTAAATAATTCGAGCTATTTTTATTACTCTGTCAATTGTTTTGGCCAGCTCTTTGTTAGTCATCTCCATTCTGTAAATTATTTTGAACCCAAACTTGATATTTAATATATCATTATTTATTTATTTAGTATGGAGGATGTGACAATGTACAAATTATAATGGCCATACAGAAAAATCTTGATTACATTTTCCTACTGCTTATTGTGGCTTTCCATGAACTTAATTACTATTAAAATATATTCTGATTATTTCATTCAATTTGTTCTCCCTTAAAACATTGCAAGTTCCCTAAGGGTTGGAATAAGGATTATTTATTATTCATGTTTAGAAAGAACGTAGAAAATAGGCTCCTTTAATTGTAGTTACAATAATTGCTTTGTGGGTATCTATATCCATTAGGCACTCAACAACAACAACAAAAGAAGCACATTGTTTTTTCTGTGAAATAAGAAGTTGCCTGTATTTAATCATGTGCAATGGTTCAAATATATTTTATGAAAATTCTAACAAAGACTTTAGATTGCTATAGTATTCCTTTATGTATCAAGCCTGTGATAAAGTTTAGTAGTGCGGGTGCCATGGAGACTTAGGTCAGCACACTTGTACATGTCAGAGTGACATTAGCTTAGAATAAAAATATTGCTGCATATGTGAATAAATGAAATTTATTCATGTCTTACTTCATTATTTTATATATTTAAATATATTATATACAAATATACAAATACATTATATATATATATATATATATATATATATATATATATATATATATATATACACACACACACACACACACATACATACATATATAAAATCTCTCATGGTAGGTAATAATATTTATACTGATATATATCCTGGCTCTTTTTTAATAAAAATCAAAGAGCTAACTTATTTACTCAAGGCAATACAACTAATAAATAGTAATAGCTAAAATTTAATGACAACTTTCATGAATCACCTGTAATACTATTTTCCATGTTATGCACTTGCATTGTTTTACTTTCTTATTGCTCAGTATTAGGCAGTGCATAAAAACAGCATATGCTTTTATGTTTGATTACTGAAATTAGTACCTGGGCTTGCAACAAAATGGATATGTTATTAAAATATTTTACAGGAATTAACTAATGAATAACTTCTAAAGTAGTTACAATAATCAAATTGTTCAAACCTGTGATAACACTTTCCTAATTCATAAGCAAGGTACTTAATTTGGAGTATGTATGTTTGTTTTAATCAAAGGGTTTTAAGGAAGCACTTGACAGCTCTGTTGCAAAAGTGACCCTTTCCAGGATGGGGATGGCTTTTCTGGCTTGCCTGTCTCACTGCCTGACCTGAACACCACCATCATGGTATCATGCAGAGAAACACAACACATCAAGTACTGCGGTAAATGATGGAAGCCCTTTGGGAGGACAAATAAAGAGACTGCTACTTTCTGAAAGAGGAGAAGGTGGTAGAACAGAAGCTGATGCTGTTGGGAAGGATTTCTGAGTCTTGTATGAGAACTGGCTCTGGGGCAACAAAGGTGGCTTTGAGAATGCTAGGAAATTAACTGAAACTGATTGGCTCCTGAAATATATGTGAAAGCACTATACATATGAACTCTTAACTTTTGGCAAACTTGTTGAGTTTGTACAAAGGACTTCCTGATAATGTTTGTAGTGTGATTTCTGTGTCTGACTAATAAAATGCATATTTTCTGAAAGCCAAGAATTACATAGATCTTTGAGCTCCAATATTGATGAGTTGTTCTCAGATATCAAAATTTAGCAATTCAAATTTTTCAAGTATTTAATTTGTTGTTTGACCTATTGACTACAGTGTACATGTTAAAGGCATTATGCATGTGGGTTTTTAAAAGCAGACACTATCACAGGGTTATTGTTAGGATCAAATAGAACATTGCCTGAAATCCATTAGGCACTCAACAACAACAAAAGAAGACATTAACCTTTCTAATTTTTTTCCTGGACATGTTGAATTAAACCTTGTTATCCCCTAAGTGTGCTCTGACAGTTCTAATACTTCAATTTAGTAGTGCTATTTGACCACTTTAGGTGCTTATAAAACTTTTTACTTGCTGTGATTTGTTCAAGATTTTCTTAATGGGTAACATCTTTCTTCCAGGTAAATGCTTACCTATCACTTATATACAGACCAAATTCAAATACAATTCTCTAAATAAAAATTTTGTAGATTTCTCAAGTTAAAATTAACATGATGAAATGGGGATGTAGGTCAGTGGTGGGACACTTGTCTAACATGTGTGAGGCTCTGGATTCAATCCCCAATACTACAAAAAAGGGTATGTTCCTAAAGTTACTAGGCCTCTACATGTTAGTAAATGCCATTTATTGTCTCACTTTTAAAATGTATTAGTTCAGTCATAACTTACAATGTCATATCTAACATATATTTAAGAAACAACCTTATTGAGAAATATCTTGTATGTAAAAGAAACCACATACCTAGAATATTTACTTCCATAAATTTTGTTTATGCTTGTGAAATCACTATACAAAGAAAAATATCAAATATTAACATTGCCCTCAACAGTTGCTCCATAATCTTTCCAGTAAATTTGCCTTCTCAAAAGCAAATAATTTATGATTTTGGTCAAGCAAGATAAGCTCTGCCTCCTCTTGAATTTTATAAAAATAGAGTCATATGAAATACCCTTAATAGGCTCAGTTTAAAGGCCAAGCATAATGTATTTGAGAATCATCCATATTTTGAATATATTGTGGTTCATTCCATTCCATGTCAGGTAACATGCACAAAATCTTGTCTACCCATTCAACTACTGATAGACATTTTATTTTTAGCATTATAAAAACTGATGTTCTTGTAGTATGTCATTTTCATTAGAAGGTTGTTTCATTTATCTCAAAAATTAAATTGGATTATATTTATAAAAAGTAATTATATCTTTAGTTTTACTATCATCTGCTACACAATTATAATGATTGTTTCCAATGTTTTATACCCCAATCAGTAAGAGAAGGTATTTCTATATGTTCTTATTCCACATAAAATTTTGATGTCATTAGTAATTTTGAATTTTGCAATTCTAATATGTGCAAAATGGTATCACTTACTTTAAAGAGTGAGAAAATTTTCAAAAGGATTTTTTAATTTTTTTTCATCCTTATTACATTTTGCATCAGATACTTTCAAGCTCATTTTGGTACATGCATATTTGTGATAACTTTGTCTTTATGTCACATTGTTCTTCCTTTATAACAATGCTTCATGCATATTTAACAGCCTTTTCTATTCTGCATCTTGGAAGATACTACTTGTTTTGAAATCTGCATTGTATATATTACCTTGGTCACATCAGCTCTCTTTTGATGAGTGTGCACCATGAGTATCATCTGCCATACTTTTAATCTATCTTTCTTTGTATTTATCATGTGTTTACTATAGACAACTCTTAATTATGCCTTCCATTTAAAAAAAAATGAAAAAAATGAAATTGATTCCAGCAGCTCAGGAGGCTGAGATAGGTGGATTGTAATTTTGAGGCCAGCCTCAGCAACTTAGTGAGGCCCTAAGCAACTTAGCAAGATTCTGTCTCAAAATTAAAATAATAATAATAAAATGATCTGGGGATGTAGCTCAGTGGTTAATCACTATTGGGTTCAATCCCTGGGACCAAAAACAAACAAATATTTAAAAAAATAACAGAAATGAAATTGATATGAGGAATCTTATGTTTTACATCATTTTATATAATTAATAATATATAAGATTTTTGGAAAAAAATTATCATCCTTATAATAGAGTTCTTCATCTTCATTACTTTTGTCCTTGGTGTCATTTTTTTTTGCCTGCTTAATCACTAATTATGTTTCATGATTGCATTTTACATTATTTATTTATTTATAATTTATACTTCTTATTTTTTTTGATTGATCTTGGTTTTATAATATACTCAGTCTAACTTCAAATAATATTACACAATTTTATTTATTGTCACTCCCATTTCTCATCTTCTATACAGTAGTGAAACACTTTGATTTTATATATGTTAGAAGCAAAATTTGCTACTAGTTTTGTATCAGGCAACAATTTATCTTTTGGGACCATTTAAAAGAGTCAAAATCTTGGATTTTATTATCACTTAATCATTTCTGGAATATACCTTTTTATGTAGATGCATACATAACTCACATCTGACATCACATTTTTTTTTCTTCATATGAAGAATCACTTTATATTTTTTCTCCCTTTAAAAATTTCTTGTTGGATGGGTCTGGGGACAGTGAAATTTATCAGATTGTTTTCTGAAAAGCACTATTTTTCTCTTTATTTTGAAATATGGTTTTGATGCATTCATAATTTTAGGTAGGCTGTTTTTCTTTCAATGTTTTAAGATGTTGCCTGGATTTCACAGGACATAACAAACAAACTTTTTAAAGTTTTATTCTTATTCTTGGGCACATAATGTTTCTATGTTCAGGAAAAATTCAAGATTTTCTGTTTTGAGCAATAGGAGTATGCTTTTATTTGATTTTTGACTATTTTTTCTTGAATTTGTAGTGCTAGGGGTACTCTGAGATTGTTGGAGACGTAGCTTACTTTTTAAAAATTTTGGAGAATTTTCAGCAGCTATCTCTTTATTATTTGATCTTTCTTCCATTTTATTTGATTTTCATGTGTGTTTGAATATTTGGCATTGCTTAACATTAGTGTTTGCTCATTTTTGGCACACACGTAGACATGCACACACACACACATATTTTATTTTTTCATGGCATTTTATTGTGGGTAATTTCCACCTGTCCATCTTCAGTTTATTGTTGAATTAACTGGTAAGCATATCAATGGCATTAGTTATCACTGTTACTGCTTATTTTTTTTTTCTTTAATTTTTCCCCAAATAGCATGTCTGTTTCATTGTTCTTTATAATTTGGTTTCGATGGTCAATGTCTTGCTTTATTCCTAGTATTTACTACACTAATAATAAAGTTCCTGTGTGATAATTCCTCACCTGGGCCATACTTGAGTCTGCTTTTGTTGATTATTTTTGTCTGTTCTGAGTGAGCTGGTCCACCTGCCAACATACACACAAAACTAACCTTGTTTATTTGTGTGTGACCTAATTATTTATTGAAGGCTAGATGTCATGTGTACAAGCATAGAGACTGAGATAAAAAGTATTCATAACCTGAAATTGGTGTAGCTTCTTTTATGCTAGGATTGTAAGCCATTAGTAAAAGAATTGATTAACTCTCAAAGCAGATATGTTTGAATTTTATGGTTTTTTCGGTTTCTCTGAATATACCACCAGCTTCATAATTCTCTAGCCTTATTTTGCAGTTAATTTGGTAGCTGGCTATGTCAAGACTCTATATTTACATATGGGACTTTGCTATAAACAAAAGGAGTCACATTTGGGCCTTCCAAATGTGTTTTTGGAATGAGGTTCATTCTTAAGTACACCGATATCAAAGTGCTCAATTCATAGTATTTCTCCAGTGATTTCCACTTTTTCTGAATAAGCAAACCCCATCTTATATTTCTGGTAAGCATTGTTCCAAAACATGTTTCATCTTCCTCTCCTAGGTGTGTGAAAATTAAAATGCTTTTAAGATGTCCCTGGGTCTCTTTTGCTGGAATTATTTCCTATCCTTCCCTGTGCACAAAGGGTTTCAGGTTATTGCTTTTCATTTTTTCTAACCATAGTACATTTTTGTCTGTGCTCTGGGACAAGATATCTTATTATCCTTGCTCTGTGACAGCTTTTAGTCCACATTGAAGAGTCTTGGCCAACTGTTATCTTTTGTGTATTGGTATTCTATTTCTCTCTCTGTTTCTACCAGGAGAGAATATTTCTCTGGTTTCACTCACTACACTAAGCTTTCTTTCAAGTATCCTGTGCAGAAAAAAAAAGCCCATAATTATAAGTAAAATTTTCTTACTGATGCCCTTCCATGGAGTTTTATATTCTCAAAAAAATTAAATCTGAATCAAAATTAACAAAGACTTTTGTTCATAAACTTGTATTGACGAAGCCCATCTATTATTTCATTCATTTCAGCAAAGTTTTATAGAGATTAGGAAGGAATGTAAGCTTTACATAGAAGAAAAAAGCATTATGAGACAGTCTCTATTGCAAACATTTTATTATCACAAGTCAAAGTTCTTTAAAGTAGCAGAATTAACCAGATTCATATATATAGTATATACATATATATAGCATGTTGGTATCAGAATCTAAATAGTCTCATAATGGTCATCTGCAGACTGGATAGTTGGAAGAACAAGTAGCTTCTCATAGAAGTATCATAAAAGGGACCAATCATTCAATACCAGTTCAGGGCTGGAGACTTGGAAACTCCCTCGAGAATCTTTTATTCATATTTTCTTTGAAAATGTGAAGGAACTTGAGTCTGGTGTCCTTGGGCAGTTACAGCAGCAATTCAAGCACCCACACAAGAGAGAGATGGTGTCACCGTCTCTCATTGTTGGTCTCAACACCATTGGGTGTGCTGCTCACATTCAGATCAGATACAACCCATTTAGTTTGCTGTCCCACATGTCAATCATCTCTGGAAACACCTTCACCAATACACCCAGAAGTTTCTTAATCCAGTCATATTGACAATCCAGATTCACTATCACAGTAAGGTTTTTTAAGGCAGCAAGACTTTGGCTGGCATTAATGAAGCAAATGAGCTATATTGTTTGAGGACATTTCAAAAGAGAAAAGGTAGTTAACTATCAGCAGCCAATGATTTTCTGTGGCGTGACATACCCTACAACAAGTCAAGATTAAGCAGTTATTTTCTGTGAGGAAACTGCCATATTGGTCTTTATGGAGAATGGTTTTATGGTAAGTGGTTTCATATTTGCTCAAACTGAGATTTTAGCAGTTTGCTGTGATTTTTTTCTGAATTTGTACCTATTTGTCTGACGTCCTTGTGTGGAGGCCATGCATTGAGCAAATGATTACTTTAATCTCTTCACTTAAGGTCCTTTATTTTCTTAGATTTTAGACAATTTGAGTTTGGCTCCTAATGGCCTAAAGAAATGATGATAATTTAGATTATCTGAGATTTTCTTATTGTGAGGGCAGGAGCTCTGTTTATTTCCAGATTTCTTCATTCAAAGTAAAAGTTCAACTGCACACAATTGAAGGACAACTATAATGTCACATAGAAAAAAAGAACAAAATTATATCACAAGTAAATATTTTAAAGATTGAAATTTATAAGCAAACCTGAGAAAGAACATGATGATTAAAATGATAATTTTTTTCTTTCTGAATCACTGATAAGGACAAGTGTATAAAAAGGTGAATTTTAGAGGGAAAATTTGCTGGTTAGCAGCATAGAGAAGTAAAGAGAAAAACAAAACCAACCATGCACACTTACAGAGAAATAGCAAACTAACACATACCTCACATGTCTTCTAATTTTCAACCAATTAAGGCTAAGTAAATAATGAATGTAAAAAAAAAAAAAAAGCTTTACTATTGGAAACATTGTTGTAGGTGATATTGAATTAAATATCTATTGTTAAATTATTTTTTTCTAAGGAGGACATTTTACTAAAAATCTCAAAATCAAATCAGTACAATAGAAAATGTCCAAATTTTATGTTCAAACTTTACTTCCTTTAAAATAATCACCCTCAAAGCAATTATCTACACCTGAATTCTCAGAAAAAAGAGGTTACACCTTGATAACAAGTTAGCTATTAGATAGCTTAGTCAGTCATCTGTTTCTGTGTCTTCTACATGATGAAATTAACTTACTGTGAATCAAAAGTATGTTGAATTGCTTCTCAACACTTGTCCTGAGCATGGATGAGGTTTAGAGTATTTCTTCTTTCATTAACAATATAGCATAATAATCATTTCCATTTTCATTGATGTTGTGTTAAGCATTATAAGTAATCTAGAGATGATTTGAACTACACAGGATGATATAGGTAGGTTTTCAGCAAATAAGGTTGTTTTATGTAAGAGACTTCAGCATCCAGGAATTTGGTATGTGCAGGTGGTCCTACAATCCATATCCTTTGTGATGGATTACTTTCCTTAATTCTCAATAAGATTCTGTGGATTTTTGCAGATTGTTTATCAGCATCTTAAAATATACCCAAATACATGCTCTATGAAAATGGGGCATTTCTAATTGTAACAGCATGTGAAAATGAAGAAAGGCACTTTTGGACTTTTGATTATTTTATGTGTCAGATACATTTATGTTATTTAAAAATCCATGTGGTGATATTGGCTAATATAAAGGCACACACATATATTTTGCTACAATTATTTGCAAATAACTTTAACTTAGTTCAAATAAGAAAAAAGAAAAATTACTTGTTTTTCAAAGCTCTTCAATTATTTATATAGATAGCATTTGGGTTGTATGTTATTTTCCTTCTCTTCTTAAGAATTTATTTCAACATTTCCTTTAGGCCTACGGGCATCAACTTCTCTCGATTTTTGTTAGGAAATTTCTCAACATAATTCTAAGCTGGAGATTTTTTTCTCAACACTTTATTTCTCTTTGTTTCATTATTATTGACATGGTTTCTGGGAAGAGGTTCTTTTTATGGTTTAAATATGAAGTGTCCCCCAAAAGCTCACATGTGAGACAATGCAAGGAAATTCAGAGAATAAATGAATTTTCTAAGGTCTTCTTTGACTTCTTTCTTTAGGGTGCTGAAATTTTAATTCTATAGCTATTTCACCTCTTTTGTTGATTCCCAAGGTTTTTTCTTTTGTTGTTTGTTTGTTTGTTTTGAGGCTATTTTAAATGGTGTAGTTTTCCTCATTTTCCTTTCAGTGGATTTGTCACTGATATACAGAAATGCATGTGATTCATGGATGTTGATTTTATATCCTACTACTTTGCTTAATTCATTTACTAGTTATAGAAGTTTTCTGGTGAAACTTTTAGTGTCTTCTGGGGATAGAATCATGTCATCAGAAAATAGTGCCAATTGAAGTTCTTATTTTCCTATGTATATCCCTTTAATTTCTTTCGTCTGTCTAATTGCTCTGGCCAGTGTTTCAAGAACTATGTTGAATAGAAGTAGTGCAAGAGGGCATCCTGTCTTGTTCCAGTTTTTAGAGGGAATGCTTTCAAATATTTCTTCATTTAGAATGATGTTTGCCTAGGATTTAGCATAGATAGCCTTTATGATAGTGAGATATTTTCTTCTTATCCCTAAATTTTCTAGTATTTTGAATATGAAGGGGTGCTGGATTTTTCAAATGCTTTTCCTGCATCTATTGCAATGATCATATGATTCTTATCTTCAAGTCTATTGATGTGATGAATTACATTCATTGATTTCCGTATGTTGAACCAACCTTGCATCTCTGTGATGAAACCCACTTGATCATGGTGCAAGATCTTTTTGATGTGTTTTTGTATTAAATTTGCCAGAATTTTTTGAGAATTTTTACATGCATATTCATTAGAGATATTGTTCTGAGGTATTACTTTCTTTGATGTGTGTTTGCCTAGTTTTGGAATCAGGGTGATACTGGCCTCATAATGAGTTCATAAGTGCTCTCTCTTTTTCTATTTCCTGAAATAAAATGAAGAGTATTGGAATTAGTCCTTCTTTAAAAGTCTTTTAGAACTCATCTGTGTATCCATCCAGTCCTGGGCTTTTCTTTATTAGTAGGATTCTGATGGCATCTTCTATTTCATTGCTTGAAATTGAAGGCAGCATATTGTTGAATTTTTTTTTTGATCCAATCTGCTAGTCTATGTCTTTTGATTGAAGAGTTTAAGACATTAACATTTGGGGTTATTACTGAGACATGATTTGTATTCCCAGCGATATTTGTTTATTAGTAGTATTTAATGTGACTGTGTTTCTCTTCTGGTTAGATTTTTCATTTAGTGTAATACCTTCCTCTGCTGATTTTCATCTTTGTTTTTCATTTCCACTTCTTAGAATACTTTGCTGAGTATGTTCTGCAGTGCAGGCTTTCTACTTGTAAATTCTTTTAACTTTTGTTCATCATCAAATCTAAAGCTTAGTTTTCCTGGTAAAAGATTCTTTGTTATCATCCATTTTCTTTCAGAGCTTGGTATATGTTTTTCCATGATCTCCTGGCTTTGAGGTTCTGGTTTGATAAATCTGCTGAGATACAAATTGGTCTCCCCCCTATATGTGATCTGATTCCTCTCTCTTGCAGCTTTTAAGATTCTATTCTTATTCTGTATGCTAGGCATTTTTATTATAATGTGCAGTGGTGTAGTTCTGTTATAATTTTGTACATTTGGTGTCCTGTAAGCCTAATGTATTTGGTTTTCCAATTTGTTTTTCATGCTTGGGAAATTTTCTGATATTATCTCACTGAAGAGAATGTGCATTCCTTTGGTTTGAAACTCTGTGCCTTCCTCTATCCCAATAACTCTTAGATTTGGTATTTTGATGGTGTCCCACAATTCTTGGATGTTCTGTTAATGGTTTTTTACTATCTTCACTGTGTGATCAACTTTATTTTCCAGATTGTATACTTTGTTTACTTTGTCTTTATTTTCTGACTTCTTTCTTCCAAGTGATCTAGTCTGTTGGTTATGCTTTCTATTGAGTTTTTTATTTGGTTTATTGTATCCTGAATTTCAAGAGTTTCTGACTGTTTTTTTCCAGAATGTCTATCTCTCTCTTGAAGTAATTTTTTGCTCCCTGTATTTGCTCTTTTCTCTCATTGTTGGAGTGTTCAATTTTTGCCCATATTTGCTCATTTAGGTCATTATTTAATTCACAAATCATTTTAATTATAAACCTTTTGAACTCCTTCTCTGACATTCCATCAACTGTGCTGTCCATGGGGTCTGTTATTGTAGTGTCCTGGTTTATTTGGGGCACTTCCCTCCCTTGTTCATGTTATCTATGTGTCTTCCTTTCTTGCTGCATGGATCTGAAATATTACAGTTTCTTCCCTATATTCTTGTAGTATCCATGCAGATTGTCTGTACCTCACCTTGATGTTGGGCTTTCAGACCCTGCTGGTGACCCTCTGCTGGTGACTGCATCTAAAGTTGGTGGCAGCAATAGCTGAGGTAACTCAAGATAATAGAATAGTTAAGGTGCCCCAAGATGGAGCAATGTCTTACAGAGATGGGGCGGAAAGTGTGGGCCTCACACTCTCTTTGGGATTCCTGCTCTTAGATGCAGCTATTTCTTGGCCCTGTCTACTGTCAAAAAATTAGGGGCTCATGCAGTAGCATGAAGAAGGCTACGGCAATGACTGCAGTGTCCCAAGATGGAAGGGCATTAGGCTTAGGCTCCCAGGTGCAGGTGGGGGTGAACTTGGACCTACCCTGGACCTGGGTGCTGCACAAGTCAATGATAGTGGATCTGGGGTGGGTCTGGGCTCCTGCAATAGTCTGCTGGTCAGAAGAGGTGGTCCTGTGCTGGAGGCTGGGCTGGGTCCTAGTGGGTGTCTGACCTACAGGTAAAGGGGTGGACCCAGGACTACTGTGAGCCTGGGTTCTGTGCAGGCTGCTGTGGGTGGATCTGGGCTTGGTCTGGTTTCCTTTGGTAGTCTGCTGGTCAGAAGGGGTGGTCCTGTGCCTGGAGGCTGGGCTTTGGCAGGTGTTGCTGGTGGAAGTTTGGCCACGGGCCTACTGTGAGCAATCTCTAGTTTTATGACCATGTTTCAGTCCTTTAGTGAGCCTGCGCCTCAGGGCTATGAACTTCTCAAGTGGTTCTCTCCCTCCCTCTCTGTCCCTCAGATAGGACTGAATGGACACAAAAGGCTCAATATGAGTAATTTTCTGCAGGACAGTTAGCTACTGACAGAACCTCAATAGGTTAGACTCTGAAAATAGGTTGTGTTGTTTTGTTTTAAGGCAAGTCTGGTCAAGTGTAATAAAGTGCTCTGGCTTATTTATAAATCGTCGCTTTTCTTCCCCCTTGTTGAAAGCAGAAAGAAAATTTTGTTTTCCTGATAACTGGAAAAACTCCTGGAAATAAACTGCACAAAATCTGGGCCTCTATCTGCTGCCTGGGGATTTCAAGTTCTCAGATTTGTCCACACTAAGTCTTCCGTGATTCATCAAAGACAGGGCACATTTTTTCTATCCCAGTTGATCCCCCCAACACATGTCTGTTTCTGCAACTTGAGTTTAACCTATGACATCATTTATCCAATGGATCTAAAAGGACCTGTTGGTCTTTACGATTTTTACAAGTTGATTACATGCTAGATTGTACAAGTTCCAGATAAAAATTTTAAATAAGCGTATTCAACCCAATGCATGTGCTATATTCATACAAAGCAAACATGCAAACAAAAACTGCAAAGATTTGTTGGTTATGACCTCATGGTCTCAGTTGCTTACTTCTTACCTTCTCTGCCTTGTCTTGGTCTAACTTGAGTTAGACTCTCTCTGCCTCACAGACTCTGACCTTGCACTTGTCCCCAAGTCTGAGAAAACCCTGGAAGGCAGAATTAGCTTCCCTCATCAGTTCATCTCAATGATTGGCTGACCATGTAGGGACTTGTTTCCTGTCAGAACATGGCAATCATGCTGTCTGCTCACTCACACTTGATTCTGCTCAACTGTTTTCTGCCAGCCCTGCTTACCTATTTTTATAGTAACAGCAACAAATAAAATATCATTTTTTTTCTGTTTGAACTGCTATGCTTGCAGATTTCTGAGATCAGAGTATTTTCCAAATTGCAACCATCATTTTTGAGGGAAAACAAAAGTAACTCCCCTTTTCTAAATCCACATTTGTTTTTTAATATTCAAATTTAACTGAATCTCTTTATGTTTTAATTGGCAAACTTATGCATGGTCAAAATCCAGCTGTGTTTTCCTCAGAAACCATGCTCAACTTTTAACTTGACAACTTCTGTGTTAATCCTCTCTGGTCTCAGTTTTCTTATTCCCTCGCACCCACAGCCTAGCATTGTAGGTCCTGAATTGCTCTTACAATTCCAGCTCTGCTTCCATCTTTATTTTTTTAGTAACTCAGATTAGTGCTCCTTTGAACAGAGGTAAAGCCACAGAATGTTTAAGGAACATGCCAAAGTGCCATATTTAATAAATGTCAGATCCAAAATAAGTGTCTGGGCCATTTAAATCTAAAGCCTGAGATCTAAACCGCGATGCTCTTTTAAAGCAGCATATTATTTTCTGCAGACTCCAAAGGAATGAAGTATACTCTTTATCTTCTATAACTGCAATTATGAGAAAATTCTATCTTTCAAGGTTAAATGGGGTTCTTTCCTAAATATTTTAATGAAAATTACTTTTTCTAAGTTTTGTGATTTCTACTTTTTATAGATTTATAATTGTATCTTCTGTTTCTCTGAAGATCACATGTGCCTTTTTGATCATATCAATAAAATTTGCAGTCATTTTTACCATTTCGTTTATGATCAATTTTTATTGGTGATATTAATTTGAGCGCTCTGAGTTCATCTTAGAATATGCAAGCAGTTTTCAAGTTCTCTTTAGCCCCTGAGTTAATTTTTTCTTTCAATTTGTATTCATTTTCATGCTTGTAACTAGATGCTCAAATTATTGTTGTACTCATTTCACCTCAAAAAAGATACACTTATATAAACTTTATGAACTCATGTATAATTCAGAAGTTATTGCGCTATATTAGCTGGGATTGTTACTCTACTTGAATGCATAATTTCTAGATGAAAAAATATTTCTTCTCAAAATTTAAAAATGTTGCAGCTTATTTCAGATTTCTGTGCTACTGATAAGAAATACACCATTGTTCCAATTTTTTAAGTCTCCATAGAGCCTATTGCTGTGCTCAGTTCAGTCTCACTAGAAATCATTAGTGTCACTCCCGCCTTGAATTAAACATCCTGTTCCCTACTTGCCACTGTTATCATTGTGGTGGGCAGTCTAAGTCTTTCTTCCCTTTCCCTGCACACAGTAAAGAGAACAGCACCTGGGGACGTGGGTGTGTGCTTCTTGTTTGGAGGACTCTCAGATGGGGATTCTTTTCAAATAAAAATAAATGAAATAAATGTGTTCTTAAAAGTTTAAATTCATATTTGTAATGAAAATAAAGAACACCTACACCTTCATAGCTTATTCCTTGGGTGTACAGCCATCTTCCGTAGGTCTCTTCCCTGCAGTGGAAGCGTGCTCACGGCACTTCTGCATATGGGTTGTGCACGTGTGTCAATTCATCCCTGCTTTCCCACTTTCAAGCAAGGCTTAGCTTTCCCCAATGTTGAATGAAAAGATTCTTGAGTTTGTAAAAGCCTTACAATGAAGATTGATGTTCCTGTTAACACCACTACTTGAAGAAAGTAAATAAATACAAAGTCATAGGACCAAAGGCTTCTGGCTCCTTGGTTCTCTGTTCATTTCCAACCAAGATTTGGTTCTAGCTGCATGGTTTGAGAGGATTTTCTCCTTCCAGTTTTCTCAACTTGGCCTCAATTCCACCATTAGATTTACTACCTCAGTGGTGCTGACATATCCCTTTAAGAGAGAGCTCCCTGCAGGCCAAGGACCCTGCCTGCTTCTCTGAAAGACAATGTGTCCTTTTAAGAAATCTGCTCAGGCACTGCAGCCCAGCACAACTGATTGAACAACTGTGGTCTGTAGATATGGTATGAAATCAGTTCAGTGAGCTTAAGCAGCACACACATCGTCACAAATCAGGCCAATCACACTCATCAAATACATTTTTGGAGTTTATACTTAGGCTCATTTAGTTTGACTTTTCCCAATAAGGAGTATCCAGAATGACGTAAATGCAATCCACTGAGCGAAAGTGCTCCTTGGCATAGAAGATGAAGTCTTTACATTATTAGAATAAAACCTGAAGAACAGACAAAATTTGAAGAGCATCTCCAAATCACAATAACTAATAAGAGTCTTTTTTAAAAAAATCTAAATGCAATGTGTTTCCAAGGGCATAAATCCAGGAAAGAAATTTCTATCATCAAAACTCCGGTAGTGATACTACTATATACATGGTGGCAAGAAATATTGTTTATAATAAAAAAAAAACAGTTTAAATGAAGCCAGAATATAGCATTCTTATTTCACTAATTAAGAGAATGTTTTGGCTAAATGTAAACAGTTTTAGATTTATAGAAAATTTGAGGAAGTAGTACAGAGTTCCCATATAGCATTTCCTATTTTGAACATCTTAAATTATCATAATTGCCAGAATTGATGAATCTGGAGCTATGCATTTTTACTAACTAAAGTTCAGACATTGCAGTTCTGCTCTCTTTTTTATTGTAAACCTATGTATTTTGACCTGTACATGACATGATATATCTAGTATTACAGTATTTTATACTTTCATTACCCTGAGAAGTTTCTCTATCCATCAGTT
>NW_026694360.1:0-9207 GCF_021218885.2 Marmota monax | reverse complement strand
AATATGTTGCTGTCCTAATTATTCTGCAATAGAATTTGGCACCTTTCCTAAATGAATAGACTGTGCAAATATCTTGCCAGTACAACAAAAATCTTCTAGAAATAATAGATATATTTTAGACTGGTCTCCAAGAATTGACAAAAGACAATCACATAAGGATGCCATGATTCCTGGAGGTTTTGTTGGTAATATCCTAACCTTCATTGAAGGAGGTCTCCAAAAATATATTCAGTGCTTAATTGCAGCCTCCCATATTTCTTATTGAGAATATGAGAGCCCTATGCCTGACTTTGTAGGCAGAAGGTGTAAAGACAGTTCCTGGTATGGCCTGCAGGCCTGTGTTCAATCTCCTTATGCATCAACTACTGCAAATGTAAGAGAGTTAAGAGAAAGGATGATAAATATCTTGTAGCCAGTAAAAAGTGCAATTTACCTAATTGCATCACTAGATATAACAGATGGAAAGGAACATTAATCCTCACCACTCTTCCTTTGTCTTACTACCAGCCAACATTTCAGAGCCATGGCATGCTGATGCTCGTGTTGAGGTTTCACAATAGACATATGCTCAGGTGACCAAACTTAAGCGAGCTCTTGGACTCATAATTCTTGGTTATAATTTTTATAATTTCATTTAATTTAATTCATCACTTCTATGGTTACAGCCTCAGTGGCTATATCTCAGAACATTCAACATGCAAATTTTCTTAATAATTTGGCTCAAAATACTTCCAAAATACTACCTATATATTTTTGGTTCAAAAAGCCCTCAATAATCATAAATATTGATGAAAATATAGAAACTAAATTGAATGCCTTAGAAACTATTGTCATACATATTGGTAATGAGCTTTCTGCTCCCAAATTTAAGGAAAGGCTTAAATTCCATCTGACTATGAACATCTGTGTTACTGCAGCCAAATATAAGCCTTCCTAATGGGATTGGGAAAAGTTTAAATCATCTAATGGGCATTTGGCATAGCAAATAATAATAGCCTGGATCTTATGGAGTTACAACACAACATCCAGGATATTCAAAAAAGCAAAATCAATCTTATGGATCCTACTTCTCAAACTGGAAATACTTCAAGAATGGAATGGCTTTAACCCTGAAAACATGCTGAAACACTCTGAATGGTATATTATTGGGATGAGATGTTTGCTACTAGTTCTTTTTTGTATTGTGATAATAGGTTGTCACCCTCTCAGAACAAGAATCCAGGAACTTGAAATAACAGCTCATCATTTTCTTTTGCAAAGTAAAAAGGGGGAATATGCAGGGTGCCACCCATGAATTACTTGAGGGTCTTCTCTGGGTATGGAGCCATGAAGATTTAGGTCTAACCTTGGGAAATATCCACATCTCCCCAGAGTGCACTAGATTGCCTAAAGCACATGACCCTCTTGTTGCCCCAGAGTTGGGCATAACCCATTGGAAATGGCAAAGCCCACCTTCTACCTTATTTGGCAAAGAACATTCCATGGAAAACCTTTGATATTCCCTGATATAAATAAAGCAAACAGGGGCTCCATTTTGCTCTTTTGATTGTGGAAGCTTCATCCCTAAGATCAGCTAGCCCATTCCACCCCCTTTTAAAATTACTTTCTGTATCCTGTGGGTTTTTTTCACCCCTGCTTTACCTTTCTTAGCTTTTGTTTTGCAGCCAGACAATTCCACCAAGAGGAACTCTGTTTTTACCACCTGCAGTTTTGAATTCATGATCCTTTGCCTCAGCCTCCCAAGTCACTGGGATTACAGGCCTGCACCACTGTGTTGGGATCTTGATTGCTATTTTTATATTTTTTTATATTTTATTTTTATTTTCATCCCGTCTTTGTTTTGGAATCTAAAGTGAATCTGATGTAGACAGCAGAACAATTTTGTTTGATTGTAGGTTTTTACCCAAGGGTGCCTTAACACTGGGCTACATCCCCAGCCACTTTTTAATATTATTATATTTTATTTTCAGACAGTGTTACCCTAAGTTGCTGATGCTAGCATCAAACTTGTGATACCCTAGCCTCAGTCTCACAAGGAGCTTAGTGACAGCATTGCACCACTGTGCCCAGATGATGATGATTTAGACAGGATCTCCATAAGTCACCGAGTTTGCCCTCAAACTTGGAGTCCTCTTACCTCAGCCTCCTGAGTTTCTAGAGTCACAAATGTGTGCTTCATACCCAACTTGATCAATATGTTTTCTAAAATTGGAACAAATTGGATTTATATGCAGTAATAGTCATGAAAAAGTAATAGTAATGAACCAAATGCTTCTTCTATATAGCCACTTGTTTTCTACCTATATGTTTTTGGTTCATCAATTTCCCATTATTGCCTATTAATGATTCATTTTTCTTGTGTACCATTTTTATTTTATTTTCTTCTTTTGGCACATGTTTAGTTTTTCCTTAGTGATTGTTCTGGGAGCTCTAACATCTTAAATTCATGACAATCAGTTTTTATTCATGCAAATCAGTTTCAATAGTATAGAAAAATTTTGCTAATCTTACAGATTTGTCCCTCAGTCCTGATTCTTATCATTGTCATAGACTATAAATTCATGCATCATGTGTCTTCTATGGCTTGGATATCATTTGTCCCCAAACAAGCTTAGGATTTGGATACTTGGTCATCATTATTGTAGCACTGAGGCATGGAAAACTTTCAAATGTGCTGTCTATTGGGCATTAATTCAGTCACTGGGGACACCACCCTCAGGAGGAATGGATGCTAGTCTCTTGGAATGAGTTTTTGAGAAAATGAGTTGTTATGAAAAATCAAGACTGACCCTCTGTGGTCTGTGGCTCAAATTGGCCCATATGATTTTTCCTCTTCCACTTGTCCCCACTCTGATGACAGCCACCATGCTGGAATAGAGCAAAGTGGGTACTCCCAAGAAGCCAAGTGGATGGGATCCCTTTATCTTGGACTCTCAGACTCTAAAATTCTTATCTGAAGGACTTTTTAATCACAAACTACTCAGGCTTAGGTATTTCCTGATAGCAATGAAAAATGGAGTCTTGTAGTAATTCCACATCAATGTTTGTTTGGTTCTAAGTGTCATTTTTGTGTTCTAAGTGTTCTAAGTGTTATTGTTGCACTCATTTATTTAAAAATCTTTTTTATTTTTTTTTATTACACAATAGTGAAATGCATCACAATTCTTATTAAACATATAGAGTACAATTTTTTTACACTTATATTTTTTTATAAAAACAAAAGAATTAGAAAGTAAATACTCCATGGTACTGGCTATACTTAGTTACCATATTGAGCTACTGAGCTTCATCTACCATTATTTCTCATTATTTTATTTGGGCTCAAGGATCTTTCTTTTTTCATGTCCTTTTTCCTTAATGGCTCTATTGGCATTTCTTGAAGAGTTGTTTTCTCACCACAAACCTTTCCTTGTACAAATCTCCCCTTATCTTTTGAAGCACAGTTTAGCAAGGTATAAAATTATTGATGGTTAATAAACAAGTTTCTTCATGTCCTCCCACTGGCTTCCAGCTTCTTGGATTCTCTAGGGAAACCCACTAATGCTGTCTTGTACCTGAACAACTGTTTCTCTCTGACCACACATGAGATTGCCTCTTGGTATTTGTTTTACAACAATGCAACTCTCATAGTTCCTCTTATCTGTGGTTTCCCTCTCAGTAAGCTGTAGAAAATTCCAGATTGAGCAACTCATGAATTTTATGGTGCAAAGTGTTCTGAGTAGCATGATGCAATCTCACACGTTCACACCCTAGACATCCAGGGCATAAGCCTCGGCCTTCTCCAGAAGTTTCCCAATTGATATACTGTTTTTGTAAAACCTTCCTGTTAGTGGCGAGTTGCCATCTTTGTTTGGAGACTGATTGTCCTGATAGTGCTCCATTTGTGTAGAAGACAACAACTCTCCAATTACTCAAGCACCAAATTCTGCTTGTGCCCATGTTGCATTGTTAGCACCTTGGACCTTAAGAATAGAAAACACACCTTGATCCTCTTCTAATGGAAAACATGATTTCCTATGAGACTATGACCCAAGAAGTTGAGATGTGTTTAAAAAGTTTAGGACGAACGTCTTTCACAAATAACCTCCTCGAGAGAAAGAACCAGTGACTAGGAAGTCTATTCTACTTCATTGTAATGCTAAAATGTCCACCAGGAAGGAAGTTGAACTTCATTTCCATAGTGTATGGTTGTATGCCAAAGTGTCCTTAAGAATGGCTCAAGTGTAACCAAGGCAGTCTCATGCATGCCTAACTCCCAGCATGGAACCTGATTTCATCTGACAATGCAAGGTAACCGCCTACCCCACAATGCCACCATGATCTGAGGGATGAGGTATCAGTCAGTGGGCATAATGAGGAGCAAGTGGAGGCCCTTGTTCTCGCCAAAAGGAAAATGCTATAGTCATCATCCATAGAAGAATTTAAGCCTCATTCTCCTACCATGTAATGCATGCAGAAGCACATATTTCTCATGATCCTGGGCTAATATTTCCCAACCTCCACTGATTACTAGGCTGTGAGAGTTTGAAAGCTCCTGAGAAGGAATTTCAGTTGTCAGTTCTGCTCAATATTTATTTATTTATTTATTTATGGCACCAGGGATTGAACCCAGGGCTGCTTAACCACTGAACCACATCCCCAGCCCCTCCCATTTTTTAAATATGTATTTTATTTAGAGACAGGGTCTCACTGGGTTTCTTAGTCCTGACTAAGTTTCTGAGGCTGACTTTGAACTCATGACCCTCCTGCCTCAGCCTCCCAAGTTGCTGGGATGATGGGTATGCACCACTCTTCCTGTCTCAGTTAATTTACCTTATTGCTGAAAATAATTATTGCTTTTTATGATAAGGGTTGAAGTCAAGAAGTCAAAGTTGTTTTTCTTTTGTTTTGCCCCCCACCAGTTTAAGCAAGAGCCAGTAATGGTCTTGTACCAGTGCTGAATGAGAAGAGCATTACAGAAACACTTCCATGTGAAGTTGATTGCAAGTGATAGAATGGATAGCTGGCCAAGGACAAGGAGTCACAGGCTACTTCTAAGTCCTTGGTGAGAAAGTATGAGAACCTAGGTAAAAAACATGTTTGTGGGAGGAGAAAAATGAAGACTGAGTCCAGAAGTAGAGATGTCTTGCAGTTTTCATTCAGTACAGGTGCGTGACTTGATCCAGGCCAGCAATCCCCAAAGGATTGCAAAGTGCATCAATTTATGTATACAGTTTGCAGACAGCCTGTTCACCTCCTTTGATAATTTAAATAATCTCTGGATTTTGAGTACAATTTGCTACAAGGCTGGGGCTGGGGCTCAGTGGAAAGAGTGCTTGCCAGCACTTCTGAGGGACTGGGTTTGATCCTTAGCAACACATGAAAATAAAAAGAAAATAAGGTATTGTGTCCATCTACAATTAAAATATTAAAAAAAAACTGATAAAAAGTAACCACTATGTAAGTAGGCATTATACCATTGCCATTACTTGGGAGAAATTCTGTACATTTACTTTTACCTGTGCAAATCATTTTCCAAACCTTCCCATCAACCAGGGTTTGAGACCTTGGGTTCAGAATCCATACATATGGCCACAAATATTTCCAATCCCTGGAGAACACCCATGGCAGGTTGTCTGGAAAAGGCTTAGAAATATGTTGTAGGAATTCCAATAATATCTGGACCAGAGAGAGAGGCAAGTAGATGGTCAGAGATGACACCTGGGAAAGCAGGGGTTGACAGGCAGAGCCATGAGTGTTAGGGTGGGAAAGAGGACAGGCAGAACCTCTGGGGACACAGGGGCAGTGGGCAGATGTTGAAACAGGGAAACACTGAATTCTTGGGGAAGCAGATGGAGAAAAAAGATGTTACCATTAATAAAATGAAAAAAAAATGGGACAGAATAGATTTAGAAGCTAAGGAAGTCTTGACCTTCAAATGCCTCCTCCATTCCAGAAGATAGCATTCCCCTTTCTGAGCAGAATGCACAGTGGATTTTTTGTTGTTGTTGTTTTTCTGTTTGTTTTAGAAAAGTGGTAAAAGTGTTCACTGGTTTAGAAATATGATTTATGGCCCATGAATAAGATTTTCTCGAGTTTCTGGTCACACAGTATTGGTCTCTACTTTTTACCATTTTCTATGAATTTCTAACACCTGACCTACCAGTGGATACTAAATTTTATAAGCCAGTGATTTTCTTTTTAAATGCAAAATTATTAGGGAACTCTATGGGGTGATACATAATTGGTTCTCAAAGATGCAGCTCATCCCTGCCTTGATTGATAGATCGATCTATCTATCTATCTATCTATCTATCTATCTAACTATTTATTTATTTTCAGTGCTCGTGGTGGATCTATTACTCAGCTATATATTGATAGTGATGGGTACGATGCAGACGTGATTGATGGGATCATGCAGGTCAGGGAGTCATTCTATGAACCTGGCCCACTGTGCAGAGACCTCCACATGTGTTTTCTTAGAAAAGTAATTTACCTAGAGCCCTGCCTGGGCCAAGTCAATGTGCTACATTCCATCCCTCAGCCAACAACCTGTGATTTCTTTGAGAAATATAGGTCTTCTCTGCCAGTGAGAACACAAGTTAACCTGGAGGGGACAAGTTCTGGGACACTTTCACAGGCTGGATTTCAGAATTCAAGGAGATAGGATGATTTCACCTAACCTTTCTATATGTAAGAACCTTTCCAGACCAGCATGGGCCAAAGAGACCTAGAGTTGTCCTGGATCTTTGGCATGTGAACTTTCTGTTTCTGTCACTAGTATGCATCTACTATCTACTATTTCTATCAGGCATTAGTTCATTTAAAGACATAGGAAAGGTAAAGAGGGACACTCTCAAGAGGGAGTGTCCTCTCTGATAATATGTTGTGCCCATATTTCCTACTGGTCCCAGTAGGAAATAGGGGCACAAATAAGTGCAGACCAAAGTGAATTAAGTGTTGCATTTATATATTTAGAATATCATGTTAAAATTTTCATAATATTTTTTTTAGAAAAATATTAAATGACAGCAGAATGCATTTCAATTCTTATTACACATATAAAGCACAATTTTTCATATCTCTGTATATAACATATGTTGACACCCAATTCAAGTCTTCATACATGTATTTAGGATGATGATGTCCATCACATTCCACCATACTTACTAATCTCCTGTGCCCTCCCTTTCCCTCCCACCCCTTTTCCCTATCTAGAATTCATCTAATCCTCCCATGCTCCCCCTGCCTACCCCACTATGAGTCAGCCCCCTTATATCAGAGAAAACATTCAGCATTTGTTTTGGGGGGATTGGCTAACTTCCCTTAGCATTATCTTCTCCAATGCCATCTATTTACCTACAAATGCCATGATTTTATTCTCTTTTGTTGCTCACTAAAATTCCACTATGTATATATAATGCATATTTTTTCATCAGTGCATTCACGCAAGGCCATCTAGGCTGGCTCCACAGTTTAGCTATAGTGAATTGTGTTGCTATAAACATTGATGTGGCTGTGTCCCTGTAGTATGCTGTTTTTTAAGTCTTTGGGTTTAGACCAAGGGGATGGATAGCTGGGTCAAAGGGTGGTTCCATTCCCAGATTTCCAAGGAATCTCCATATTGCTTTCCATATTGGCTGCAGCAATTTTCAGTCCCACCAGCAGTGTATGAGTGTGCTTTTTCCCCACATCCTCACCAACACTTATTGTTGTTTGTCTTCATAGTAGCTGCCATAATAAAACTTTTATTATAGTAAAATTCACACACACACACACACACACACACATTCAGGTTTTGCATTGGTGACTCTGGACAAGACCATGTGGTGTAGGAACCTACAAATGCAATGTCATCCTACTGCCAGTTAAGAACTAGGAATTGGTCCAAGGGCAGGCCTCTGCAATCACCCACAGCATCTCCCATAAACTTGAGGATCAAAGTGGTGTGAGGCCTAGAGATGTCAGAGAAGCCTCACTGTTTTCCTCCCACTTTCTTGATAGTGATTTCTGTGCCAATAAACTTTGCTCTACTTTGACTACATTTTATGTATTATCTAAAAATCCTCTCTTGCAAGAACACAAGAGCCAAGAAACACAACCTAACTTCCATTTCCCTGGGATCACAACCAGTAACAATGTCAGATCTTTTATTGCTTTTACTTATTTACTCACTTCATTTGATCCATTTATTAATACAGGTGGGCAAAAGCAAACACTCTAGGTCCTGTTGGAAGGTAACAGTCACATACCTACACACAGCATCCTAAGGGGAGACTGTTGAAACAGGAACTCTGACCCTTTAGTGTTCATGAAGACTCACCCAGTGTTAGAACTTTGAATATTTTATTTTGAGGCAGGGTCTTTCTATGAGGCCAACTGTGGCCTCAGACTTGAGATCCTCCTGAAGCAGCCTCCCAAATCCCTGGCCTTAAGGACATGTGCTACCAAACCTTGTCTTTACTTATTTTTAAAAAAAGTGCATAGCTGCTGGTTACCTCCTTCCAGTGATATATGTGATATCAGACTTTAAACAGTAAAAAGCCCACACTATTCCAAAGCTCAAGTCTGACTCTGGCTGTGTGAGGTTGTGTAATCAGTAGGGATTCCAGGGAGAGAGAGGGACATCAGCTCAGAAAAGGTAGGTTCCTTGGTATTCAAGGCAGAAAAGGATTTCCTCATTGTCAGGTGCATGAACAGACCTATTTAGAAAACAGATGCACATTCCGGAAAGAACGTGTGGGGCCAGGGATTCAGTGAGGTCGGTAGTGTGATTGCCTTATATGCACAAGTTCCTAGGTTCAATACCCAGCACCACAAAAAGAAAGAAAGGAAAAATATGAGAAAGCTCTAACGGGAAAAACAGCAAATACATGGTCTAAGGTGTCGCTATTTGGAGAGGGACATTTACGTGGGGCTGGACTAGAGATGGGGCCAGAGCAGAGTCCTGTAATTTCTGACCCGTTTTTCTGAGCTTGCTCATGTCATGCTAGTATTTGGGGCTCCAGGAAGCTGGTCTAGGAGAAATGCTGCATTGCAGGGAGTTGCTTTTTTATTTTAAATCTGATCTTTATTTTTAAAAATACTTTTTAGTTTGACAGGAAACCTTTATTTTATATATTTATTTTTTATGTGGTGCCAAGGATTGAACCCAGTGCCTCACAGGTGCTAGGCAGTTGCTCTGTCACTGAGCCACAACCCCAGTCTCTTGTTTTTAATTTCAATTTT
>NW_026694359.1:0-7331 GCF_021218885.2 Marmota monax | reverse complement strand
ACAGGTTCTGTAAGGGTAAAAGAAATTGAAGTTAAAGCATAAAAGTTAAAGGGTAAAAGACTGGGTGTTGTAAAATTTCTAAGCTGCAAGGTCTGAGTTAAAATGTAAAGGAGGTATTGTTAGGTTTCTATGCTACCTGCAAAACCCGAAATTTCTGTAGCTGTTAAGACAATGCTTAGAACCGCTCAGTAAATATTTCCCCTGACTATTTGGATTGTTTAATAAGGGCTCTGTGTGGTCACGCATAGGCATTGCAGGGCCTGGACCAATCAGTTTAAATGTAACCCCCTCCTTAGGAATGACCTATCACTCCAGCCTGACCTGTTCCCGCCAATGAATAAACTAATCATGTTTAGGAGTTGTTCAATTTTCCCGTGCCTCATGATGATTTGTTCTGATGTATAAAAAGCCCTCCGCCCTCCCCAAAAAGTGTACTTAAGCAGTGCTCAGCCCCTGCTCGGGGCTCTGGGCTGCTTTCCCTTCTTGAGTGGGCATGGAGCCCCATCATGCTGGTACAATAAATCCCCCTTCTGCCAATTGCATGAATGGTCACTTGGTGGTCTCTTTCTCCGACGTTTTGCAGGACCCTTACATTTGGTGCGTTGGCCGGGAAAAGCACATCGCCGTACAAGGAGACCTCCAATGGACTCCTTTGCGGGGTAAGTAAGGCTCCTCTTCCTCTTCTTCTTCCTCCTTTTCTCCTCCTCCTTGTTCTCCTTCTTGTTTTTCCTTTGCGATCGCTTAGAGCTTTTTGGTTTTTGGCTCGATGGAGAGCGTAAGTTCTCAGAGCTTTTTGGTTTTTGGCTCAGTGGAGAGCGTAAGTTCTCAGAGCTTTTTGGTTCAGGTTTGGTTTTTGGCTTAGATTGGTTGGGTTGGGTTGGCAGCATGGCCGTCAGCGGAGAGTGTAAATTCTCCCTGGCAGTGGTGACAGACATGTTCTAATCCACAGGCCTCTCCTCTTAAGGGACGCCTTAGAGAATTCGGGGGGGGGACGCGAAAGTGCCCCCAGTTGGTAGAGGGACAAGAGTGCCCTCATTTGTACTCTGCTGCCAACCCATTTGGTTTCGCCGGCAATTCTTTCTCTCAGATTGGATTCACAGTCTGTCTTTAAACTTTGCCTCTAAACTTGTGTTAACCGTTTACTGTTTGTCCTTGTCTCTGTGTCACGTTTGTATTGTCCCTGTCTCTGCCTGAGTAACTCCCAGTATGGAAAAAAGCCATTCCACGCCTCTGCCCCAGAAGCCTTTCTTGGTCCCTGCCTCCACTCCGACCCCTTCCCCCAAGATCCTATCACTCAATCCTTCTGCTCCTCCCCCTTTTCCCTCCATTCTCCTTGAGTCACAAGATTGTAGATCTTGGGGTTGTGAACGAATGGGAGTTGCATGATGATCTTTGTGTGTCATTTTGTCTGTGTCTCTGTTAAGTGTGATGGCATTGTTTTACTTTGGACCGATGCAGAGTCCCAAATTCCAAACGGCCTTAGATGTGTGGAAGTAACTTTAGCTAAATTTTAACCTAATGCTTCTCCTGTGAGGGACCAAAACTCAATAGAACCGCCAGCTTTTCTGTTCTCACCTTTTACACCTCTCTTAGCTGTGTTTTAAAGAACTTTGATAAACTTTACCCCCCTTTGTTGAGCAAGATTAGGGAAGCAGTGTTTTCTTTTCTTCCCATAGTTGGCTTGAGCACACCCACTGCAGAGGGAAATGCCTGGGGTCTAAAAACTTTGATATCTCGCTTAAACTTTTCTCAAACTTGAAACAACTGCAAGCAGAAGATGAACTTTTTGGGAAGCTGACTACTGAAAAGTTAGGAGATATGAGAAATGCCTAGTGCCTGGGGTCAGACCAAGCCAGAGGAACTAATCCTATAAGTAAAAGGTGGAACTAAGGGGCTCCCAGCAGCTGCCAAAGCCATTTTGCTTTGGGGAGTCTCCTCTTTCCTTACCTGCACTTTAGGGATTACCCCACCTCTGTTTGCTTAACTAATGAGACAATAAATGCAGTAATGTGTTGATGTTATAGATTGTTTCTTGGGGATGATCTTGGCTAAATGTGTATCTAAAAGATAACTTTTTTATTGTAACAATCTGGTATCTGAATGGGTTTCTAAAGCATTGCACTATCTTGCAGTTAAAAGTTGGGTTTAAGCAACTGTTTAGTTTGATTTCAGATAGTTCATGCTAGAAAACTTAAATACTTAGGGTAAAAAAATTAGAAAGTTTCAATTTTGAACTGGGTAGCCTGAGAAAATTTCACTAGGTATTCCAGTGTATTAACTTGGGCAAAGATAATAAATTATGATATGATATCTATTCCCCTCAGTGTGTAAGATTCAGGAAAAAAAAGGGTGCTAAATTAAAACATTGGTCTGGCTTATTGAAATGACATTAATTAGCAACAGTCTTGGAAATTTTTAAGGCTTGATTTTGGATATATATGATAAAACTTAATACTAGTTTAGGACCTTCAGAACAAAGGAAGCAGCTTAATGATCCTGAGGAAATTTCCTCTGATGGTGGCCTTTATATTATCAGAAAAAGATCCTATTTTCAGTTTTGTGTGGGCAAGTGTTTCTAATGTAAAGAGATATAAAGATATAAAATTTTGAGAATTGCATCTTAAACCTGAAAATTATGACTTATAGCTAAAACACCTTAGGCATGAGGTTTCTGCTCAGAATTCCAGTTTTCCCAGTTCCTTCCAGACCTCAGCCAGGACTTAAACTGATATGCAAATAGAAGAAGCTTGGGGCACTCAGCAGGAGACAGATTTCAGGCCCAAGGGAAAAAAAAGAGTTAAAGTGTCTTTTTACCTGAACTCAAACTAGACCCCAACCAAAAAGTAAATTATATGGTATTTATTAATTACTGGCCAGTCATCTTTTTTTAGGACTCTTGCTTTTTCTTAGATACTGCATTTTTTTTTTGAGCTCATGATTTTGGTCCTACAGACCTAGGTTAATGTTTTTCTGATCAACTGTGGAGTTTTGAAACATTGCAATGGAGATTTCACCTGAAAAAGCTACTAGGGTATTACACTTGTGTTATGTGTTGTATGTTAGTATGTCTGTATGTGTGTATGTCTATATATCCTGCAGTGATATGACAATTGACAGATGAGGAGCGCTCATAAAAAAAAATTAAAAATGGATCCAAATATATTTGATTCACGTGATTCAAATGGTTCAATTTAAATTGGGTAAACAGATAAAAGTAAAGACGTCTTTAAAATTAAGCTTATAAGTTTTTCTAGGTGTTCAAAAAGACCCTAATAAAATGATGATGTCTATAAAATAATCTGCTTAAATTAAGAAATTTACAGATATTGTTTTAAAGTGTGAACAGAAGGAGGTTAACAGATGGAAAAGAAAAACTAGAAAGTTTTAGATATGGATTTAATAGAGGGAAAATGTGTTTCCGGATAAGAGAGTCTATGTGATTAAGTAATTAAGAGGGTTTAAGTAAGTTATAAAGAAGGTCTGTGTAAGTTGGTTTTATGTGTAAGTTTTTGAGCAAGTAATCTTAAAGAAATTAAAAATTATACAACTATGGTTAAACAACAACTGTTATTTTTCAGTACTTTTCTTGTGCTCTCTTACTCTGCATAATGTTCTTCCAAAACCAATTGCAGAAAGTTTGTAATTAGACTTTCAACCAGCTTCTGCTTAGGCACTACCAGCCTCTGACAACCGATGAACCCCTAGCATCTTCAAGAGAACAGTTCACTCGGTGCTGAAGCTCACTACCAAGCACGATGGAATGCAACGGACATCAGACAGTGGGAGACAACAAGTTCGGAAAATCTCATAATCTGCCATCCTGGATTCCTGAGTCTTTATGTCCTTCTGAGCTTCCTCATGGCCCTTGGTCTCTTTTCTGTCAGTCCCCCAGCATGTAACTTCTGCCAAAAATTGACCTTTGCTTTAATCTTTATCTTCATTCTGTTTTTATTCGCTCTGATTTTCTTCAGGTGCTGGTAATGCCAACTTGGCGCCTATCTGGAAGAACTTACTAATAAACGGGTTGCCTGCCACTTATCTAAGCCCTACCATCTCCCCCTTAGTTCTATATAAGCACACAGCTTTTTGCAAGGTTAATTATGGTGCTGTTAATGTGTTCATATCTTCCAGGTATACAAGTCTGTAAGGTTGAAGCTTCAAAAGTACATTATATCGAGCTGGTGTTCTAAAGTTGTATGGTAATTTTAGGCTTAAAAGAAAAAAAAAACATGTTGGAGAATTTATTCATATCATTTGTGTTCTACAACTGGACTTGTTATCAATAAGATATGTACAGTTCCATGTTACACTGAGATACAATTTAAATGTATTCTTAAGTTAATGAGAGCCTAATCTGTGTGAAGGTTTTATATCAAAACACAAAAGTACATTGCTACTTTTCTACAAGAGGTTAAAAGCTTTCAGCCTTTAATTCATATTTTAAATGTGATATTATGTTGTGTTAGCTAATGTTCATGTAAACTTGAACAACAATTTATGTAAACTTTGTAAAATGATCAGCTTCAGAACTATAGTACTTGAGATTTATAGCCCTGACTTACTTGAGATAAGGCTCTGTCCCATCTCACTACATGTGAAAGTGGCTATGAAAGAAATAATCCAGATTTCAGTACAGTTAAAGTTGTGTCCAAAAGTAGGTTTTTGCCAAGATTACTAGGATCTCAAATAGGGAATTATGATGCATAACCCTGCCAGAATTCAAAGTAGCTATTATGTAAGCTAAATATGTTTTTACCCTAGTTAGTTTTGTTTTGTAGTTTGCTTATAGATGGTTTAAGGATTGCCTGTTAATGTTTTAAAGAGGTACTTCTCTAAGAACACAACCTGGGTCAACATAAGATAAGGAGTTACCACCTACAGGATAGAGAGATAGACATTAAAGCCCAGTGCTCTTAATAGAAGGCTGTTAACTTATTTGCTGGATGTTTAAGATTAAGTTTTAAAATTAAAACTTTGGCTCTTGCCCTCTGAGTCAGTCTGAATCAGGGAATAGGGGACTTCTCCAAAGGGCTATGCAACTCTAAGCCACATAACCTCCTGAGCAGGGAGATTAATGAGACCAGTGGAGGACAGAAAGCCAATCGGTGCATTTGCTGTGAAGAGGAGGGTCATCAGAAAAGGGGAAACATCCCTGATGCTTCTGAGGGAAGCCACATTGTCAAGCAAGGCCTGGACCCATCCTAAGGTAAATGGCACTAGCAGAACTGAGAAGCTGCTATGAAGTTCCCCGAGGACTCCCAGGGAAACTCAGCTGACTGTTGACAATAGATAAGAACAAAAGTCAGTTTGACTTGCTTCATCTTAAACACTTAGCAAAGATAGTTAAAGCCAAAGCACAGCTGTTCCTGGACATTTGAAATGATAATAATAGTTAAATGTAACTTCCAAAAATAAGTAAACTGGAGGCTACAAAAGAAATTCTCAGACAGAAATGCCTGATAACTATTAAAAGGAACTGCCAGAGTAGTTTTCAGTTTAAGGCCCACAGATATTACTAACCTACACAGGTAGGCTTGGTGTTTGCTAGTATGGTTATCCAGCCCTAAGTAGCAAAATTAAAGGTTTCTCTATTAGACATAGGTCATACTAGTAAAAAGGACATCTGTAAACCTAAATGTTAGTTGTCATGTTTACATCCCTGACATTTCTGGCAAGGTGACAAATATCCTTAAAGATTTACATGCTTAGATAGAAGCCATGTCCTCAGCAACTTTGTTGTGGAAACAATATCTTAGCTTCTGGTTCTTGGTACTTCCTGGTGAAAAACATTGTTAGTCTCTGTCTTGGCCATTATACTCATTGGCATATTCCTGTGCTGTGACATTTATTGCTGCATCAATATGGTTCCAGTAAATTAATAAATTCTTGTTTCTCTTATAGACCACCTATCCCTCGAATGGCCCTCCAGCCTAATCCTTCTCAATTGGACTTTTATCATGGACCACACGATAGACCTGATATTTTTAAAGGGGGACTCCAAACTGTTTGCCCCACACCATCCCTTTTCAGCCTGAAGAAGCCAGAAAGATTCTCTTCGCCCCCCTTCCTTACAGCAGTGAGGAGTTCCCAAATTAGAGGGGGAAATAAAGCCAGATTTTAAGTTAGGTAGTCAGTGTAGTTAGATAAATCGGGGTCTAATACCGAGTGGAATCTAGAATGGAGGCCATGCTGAAAATGATTCCAGGGAACACAAAACAACTCATGAAATGTGAAACCCTTCAATAATTGTGATGCATTACTTTTAAGATTAAAAGTAGTCAGAAAAAGGAGTGGGGAATGTAAGGGTAAAAGAAATTGAAGTTAAAGTGTAAAAGTTAAAGGGTAAAAGACTGGGTGTTGTAAAAGTTTCTAAGCTGCAAGGTCTGAGTTAAAATGTAAAGAGGTATTGTTAGGTTTCTATGCTACCTGCAAAACCTGAAATTTCTGTAGCTGTTAAGACAATGCTTAGAACCACCCAGTAAATATTTCCCCTGACTATTTGGATTGTTTAATAAGGGCTCTGTGTGGTCACGCATAGGCATTGCAGGGCCTGGACCAATCAGTTTAAATGTAACCCCCTCCTTAGGAATGACCTATCACTCCAGCCTGACCTGTTCCCGCCAATGAATGAACTAATCATGTTTAGGAGTTGTTGTTCAATTTTCCCGTGCCTCATGATGATTTGTTCTGATGTATACAAAGCCCTCCGCCCTCCCCAAAAAGTGTACTTAAGCAGTGCTCAGCCCCTGCTCGGGGCTCTGGGCTGCTTTCCCTTCTTGAGTGGGCACGGAGCCCCAGCATGCTGGTTCAATAAATCCCCCTTCTGCCAATTGCATGAATGGTCACTTGGTGGTCTCTTTCTCTGATGTTTCGCGGGACACTTACAGTTCTATCTCCCTTTCCATGACACAGGTAGGCCCTCTTTCAGTCCCAAACAGGCTGCATGGGAGGTTTCATGAACTGTTATGCTTGAATTCAGGACCCCCAAAGACCACCAGAGACCCAAGATCGATGTAAGCAGCAAAGAGGTGTTTATTGTGAGCTAGCTTGGTCCTCCTCATGCACACACAGCAACTGGTGATGCTGAGAGGCCCTGAGCCCAGGGTTTGCAGCATTTTTATACATTTTTTGGAGAGGGCAGGGACTTCACATACATCATAGCCTCTTTTAGCAAATCATCACACACCGCAGGAAAATCAAATAACAACTCTAAAACATGATTAGCACATTCACTGGAGGGAACAAGTTGGGTAGGGGTGATTGGTCAGTACAAAAGGGGTATTCATTTGAACTGATTGGTTTAAGCCAAGAGGGGTGTATGTGCTGAACTA